>NC_066619.1:76216566-76517312 GCF_025201925.1 Gopherus flavomarginatus | reverse complement strand
TTAGGGGGCTGGGGCACATGACTTATGAGGAGAGGCTGAGGGAACAGGGCTTATTTAGTCTGGAGAAGAGAAGAGTGAGGGGGGATTTGATAGCTGCCTTCAACTATCTGAAGGGGGGTTCTAAAGAAGATGGAACTAGGCTGTTCTCAGTGGTGTCAGATGACTGAACAAGGAGCAATGGTGTCAAGTTGCAGTGGGGAAGGTTTCAGTAGGATATTAGGAAAAACTATTTCACTAAGAGGGTCGTGAAGCACTGGAATGGGTTACCTAGGGAGCTGGTGGAATCTCCATCCTTAGAGGTTTAAGGCTCAGCTTGACAAAGCCCTGTCTGGGATGATTTAGTTGGGGTTGGTCCTGCTTTGAGCAGGGGGTAGGACTAGATGACCTCCTGAGATCTCTTCCAACCCTAATCTTCTATGATTCTATGACAATTGTTCTGAAAACATACCCCTCAAAACAAATTTTTGAAAGTATTTTGGAGAGATCAGAAAATAAGGTAAGAGAAAATAGCAAAGAAACATTGAGTTTGAAAATACAGAACATGGAGAAGAGAAACAGGATAAAATGGGAAAAAGGAAAAAGCATAATTCATCTAAATTATACTAGCAAAGAACTACTATAACAGCATGGAGAAGCAGATCCACTATATAAAATTACCATAAACTGGGGGAGTGGGGAATGGTGTCAGTTAATGTTTTACCTTCTTTTCTTATTACATTTTTGTTATTTTCAGTATTAATTATATTACTAAAGTATTTTACATCAAATTATTTAAATCCCAAATAAAAGCCACTCTGTTAAAAAAAACCTACTCAGATCCATCAGATACTCTTTAGAAACAATGAAACAAAAATAATAAAACCAGTGCATGAAGATTAACATTACTAATTATGAGCCTGACTTTTGTGGTCCTGAGCCAATAGCCCAAAGTGTGATCTAGAACATATATCAATTATATAGGAAATGACACTGGCTCTTTCATAAATAATCATCCAAGACCAATTATTTATTCTTCTTTATTTTGCTTGTTATAATTAGTAATAAATACTTAGTTCTTACATCATCTAGAGATCACAAAGCCTTTAAAAAGGACGGTGTGACATACCCAGGTACAATTCAGACCAGTGGGGGGCAGTGTCATTGTTACACTGCAACCTTGGGTACCTTACAATGTCTTACTGATTTAATCGCTCCAAAACAGCCTTCCAGCATGTAAGCCACACTCTAAGTGTCTGTGTGTAATTGCAGCCTGCCGGTTACACCCTGGCTCTCACCAACCTTCCAGTCCCAGATTTTCTCCCAGAAATGTATGTCCTCTACTGCCCAGTCCTCTCCTAGACAGTACAAATACTTTATGTACAGTATTCCTTGAAAGGAATAATATGCCAGTCTATTATCTTATATGTCTATATCTTATATATCGGTCTAATAATCCAGTCTATTATCTTAAATAGAATTACCCAGACACTTCAATTTAAACATATTGGATTAGAAAAAACAATAAAACGAGTTTATTAATTACAAAGAGATAGATTTTAAGTGCGTATATGTAATGAGACATAAGAATCAGAAATACTTACAAGAAAAGTAAATAAAAACGATTTTTAGTGTCTACTTAAACTATCCTAGTTGTAAAGGAAACTGTCTCACCACATGCACCAAGAGATTACTTACCAAACTCTCAGGTCAGAACCTGCCCCTGCAAAATCAAGTGACTTTTCCCTTTCGTCTTCTGAGGTGCAGAGAAAAACATGGGCAAAGGGGGCAGGGTGTTTGCCCCTCCTTTTTAATAGTTCAATCTCCCCTCTGAAAAACATTTCCAGCTGGGAACTAGGGGACAAAGAGCCTGTGTGGAAGGATGTTTCCAGTTATTTTTTCCACCTGTTAGAGCTTCCTTTGTTTCCCTTCCTGTTTGATTAGTCTGTTTACTGCTTAAATACCAATTAAGGCAAGCACACATTCCTTTGTGTCGGAGAAGAACTGTTTGCCAACTTCTGCTTTGGCAGGGCTATGGGATTTGGTTCATGTGTTAACACCATACAAGGGAATGTTATAAAGTTCACATAGTGTTGTCACACATATTTTATAAGGACAATACTGACCAGCAAATTTATGAGTTTTCAAATGACACCTTATAAGGCATACCTTATACTAAAATTATTACAGTAGTGTGTATGGTGTGAACACAGATTAAAATGATTAGGACTGTTCAGCTTAGAAAAGAGACAACTAATGGGGAATACAATAGAAGTCTGTAAAATCAATAATGCTATGGAGAAAAAGTATTAGTTACCCTTTCCCACAATACAAAAACCAGGGCACCCCAATTAAATTAATAAGTTTAATACAAACAAGAGGAAGTACTTTTTCATACACTGCACAATTTAATCTGTGGAGCTCATTGACATGGGATGTAATGAAGGACAAAGGTACAACTTGGGTCATGGAGGATACGTCCATCATTGGCTATTAGAAAAGATGGTCAGTGAAGGAACATAAATCCACACCATGTAGAGGACAAGCATATAGTTTATTAAGCGCAGCACTGGTGGAGAGTTACCTGGCTTGTTAGGCTCAGAGACACTGTCAATCAAATTGATTACAATAGAAGATATGGATTTTCCACGGGTGGGGGAAAGAGACGGTGTAGGCAGTTCCACACCCCCGGATAGGTTTTGTAGCAAGACAAGATGTTAACCATTGGCTATTGTGCTATAGAGAGAGAGAGAATTCAATTTAGGGTCCATAGGAATGAAGTAACTCCTCTGATTGTCCAACAGGTAAAGTCCTAGGGGTTAAATCAAAGAAACAGTGAAAGTATATAGCAATAAAGATTGTCTCCTTTGTGTTTTAAAACAGGCATTGGTCCCTGGGAAGGGAGGTAGGAGAATGCCTTATCTTATACTGACATATTCCAACCTTTCATAAAGTCAAGGTTGGATCTGTGGGAAGAACGTCTCCCCATAGAACAAACACACACAATAGGAACAGTGATTCTTTGTTCAGTTTGCAACTCTGAATAAGACACAAGTATTTAGTTCTCAGCTCCAACACCTGGCAATTTGCTGACTAGCCTTATTTTGGCAAAGCAAGGTTATCTGTTTACTCCAGCTTTCTCTCAGATAATCACTATTTGCTAGACCTCTGGTCTCTTTGCCAAACTCTGGACTTTGGGTCTGGAAAAGAGCTGGCACAATCCATGTACCAGGCTGTTATATAAAATGCACAAGGATTTTAACCCTTCAGTCAGGGAGGCAATCCCATTCTTTGGTGAATCCAGAAGCCAGGAGTGGACGACAGGAGTGGAACACTTGCAGTGTTCTATACACTCTCCCTGAAGCTCTGGTATGACCTCTGTCAGAGATAGAATACTGGAATGGATGGACCATTGGTCTAACCCAGTACGGCAGTTCTTATGTATCTCAGTTACTGCAACATCTTTTTCTTTGGCTTTCAAAAATGCAATCGTTCCCCTTCATATCTATTCAGAATGCTACTGCAAATATTTCCCTAGACTGGTGATTTGATTACATTATTCCTCTCTCTTAATCCCTCCACTGGCTTCCCTGCCTTCTCTGTCACAAATGTAAGTTGCCTGTCTTCACTTTCAAGTCCTGTCCTCTGTCTATCATCTGTCATTCATTCTCAAGCTGTTGACTCCCACCTCTGATCAGCCAATGAAGCCACCACCCACTTGTAAAATTTTCAAACAAGCACCATAGTGATTATTTCCCACGCTGCCCCACGTGCTTGGGAGGAGCTCTTCTAAACATCCACAAAGCTACCTGATTCTGCTCTTTCGGATTCCTCTTTTTTGCTGCAATGTCTATGAAAAACTTTACAGTCATACCTCTGCCTATCATGCTGACCAATGTTGTCTCATCTTCCCTTGTAGTCCCCTGTCTATCTGTATCCATCTGTTGTCTCGTGTCTCATATTTTGATTGTAAGCTGTTTGGGGCAGAGACCATATATTTGCTCTGTGTTTGTACAGCATCTGCTGCAACAGGGTCCAGGTCTATAAGTAAGATTCCTAGGCACTACAGTAATAAAAATTATAAATGAAATAATAAATTAACTGCATTGCTGGAGCCCTTCATTTCCTGCTTCTTAGTTATGCTTCCTCTACAGTCTGTTGACAATCCTGACTTCCACGACATAGCTGGATGCAAAGTTGGGATAGTGGGTTGGGGGTTCCCCAGGGAGGGGAGACCCAGATTGGTGGGGTACTGCCAGGGGGCAGCACCTCAGTTAAAGGGGCACACGGGTCCAGGGAGGGACATGGGGCCAGAGGACAGGCGGATCACTGACCTGCAGAGGGTGCTCCAGAGCGGGAATGAGCTAAATTACTGGAAGTCACAAGCCGGAGGCGCCGCAGGGGTGAGTCCACACATCTGCGGGGGCATGAATAGTCAGAATTTAATAACTGACTACAATTTTAACTGACTACAATATGAAGAAGTCTGCCATCTGTCAAACATGTTGCTTCTTTCATCATGCATCAGCTGGAACTCATGCAAAAATCGGTGAGTATCTAAACCTTGTATCTGCTGCATCTAAAGTAGAACCTCAGAGTTGCAAACATGAGAGTCAATCACACACTTCATTTGGAATCAAAAGTACGCAATCAGACAGGAGCAGAGAGGGACACACACCTACATAAAAGGCAAATATAGGACAGTATTATGTTAAACGTAAACTAGTAAAAAATGAAAGTTTAAAAAAAAATTTGACCAAGCTAAGGAAACTGTTCCTGTGCTTGTTTCATTTAAAAATGCTGCTTTTAACCATCTTAATTTATTCTGAATAGTAAAGTTTCAAAGCTATATTAGGTCAATGATCAACTGTAAACTTTTGAAAGAACTATAATGTTCAGAGTTATGAATATTTCAGTTATGAACAACCTCCATTCCTGAGGTGTTCGTAAGCGAGGTTCTACTGGCTATAATTAAAATATTTATTGTTTAGAAGTGCAAACAAAGAATCCATATTCCAAACTGTCAAGCAATGTCATTTACAGGACAGAGAGTGAGCAATGTTTTCAAGAACACAGCAGGTCAAAAGTCGAGAAATTTTGTGTGATACAGATTGTTAGACAAACTAGCTTCCTAAAGACTGAAAAATGCAAGAGCATGAACTCTAAGATATACAATGGGTGTGTTATAGTATAATTCCCAATTCTGAACCTTAGCGTCCAAAATATGGGTACTAGCATGAATTCCCCTAAGCTTAATTACCAGCTTAGATCCTGTAGTGCTGCCACCAATCAGGACTTAGAGTAGAGTAGAGTGCCTGATAAACTCTGGTCTCCCCCAAAACCCAAATTCCTTGAGTCTCACAACAAAGGGGAATAAACCATTTTCCTTCCCCCTCCTCCCTTCCTCCCAGCTCCTTTCTGCCCTGGGTACACTAGGAGATCACCGTGATTCAGACTCCTTGAATCACCACACGGAGAGAAATGATACCTTCCCCCGCCCTCCTCTTTTCCCTTCACCCAGAGGCAATACAGATTCAAACTCTGTGAATCTAAAACAAAGAGGAAATTCACCTTTCCCTTCTCCCCACCAATTCCCTGGTGAGTACAGACTCAGTTCCCTTGAGCCTCAACGAGGGGAAAAAATCAGACAAGTCTTAAAGCAAAACTTTTAATAAAAAAAGAAAAAAGGTAAAAGTTATTTCTGTAATTTAGATGGTAAAAGTTACAGGGTCTGTAACTAGAAATTGGAGAAACAGCCTCCTCCAGCAGAAATACAATTTAAAATACTTTCAGCCAAATACACATTTGCAAATAAAGAGAAAAAACAAATAAAAAGACTATACCACCTTTCTACCTTTGTACTTACAAAATTGGAATAGAAGATTTGAGAGCCTGTAGGTACGTGTGGTCACTCTCAGAGCCCAGACAGAACAAAGCAAAACCCAAAAAACACAAACAAAGGCTTCCTTCCACCGAGATTTGAAAGTATCTTGTCTCCTGATTGGTCCCCTGGTCAGGTGTTTGGTTCCCTGTTTGTTAACCCTTTACAGGTAAAAGAGATATTAAACCTTAACTATCTGTTTATGACAGGGTGACAGAAGGATTTATAGCTATTTGTTTTGTAAAGGGTAGTCACATTTTTTGTAGGCTTGGACTTAAACTAAAATCTTAAGGTCTTGAAAGGGTCTTGAAGGACTCTGTGCTCCAAGCAAACTGGCGACCTACAGAGTTTTCCATTCTCAGCCCCAAAAGAGGGCATCTCTGAACAGACATGAATTCTGGCTACAGCACATGAAAGTTGTTTGGAGGAGTAGATTATTTTTAATGATCTTTTCCTACTTGATGAAACTTCATAACCTATCAACGTTTTACATGAGAGCCCTCAGAAAGTATTAGCCTGCATAAATCTGAATGTCTCTTCAGCTAACAGATGATCGGAAATCCGTTAGGAAGAAAGAGGAATGTTGAACCAAGATGCAGAAGACCCACCTTAATTGAAGGTAACAGGAAGCTGGGCAATGAATTATAACCTCATTTTATAAAGCTTTCATCCATCTGACAATTAATACTGATAGTTGCTTATATAATCATCAGAGGCTTTTCTTGAAAAGTGGATGAAGATAAATGAACCTTTACTTGGAGCTTGACATCTTTTGTTGTCTCACTGGTGAAAGATTATAGTTGCAGTAGATGGAAAGGAATGTACCCAGAACTCCCAGTCTCCATCTAGCCCCCATTCACTGGGGAAGACTGCAGAATCAGCCATTCATCATAGGCAAAGGGGTTTGGACTTGCTGCCTTTGCCTACCCCTGGGCTTCCCCTTGCAGCCCCCAGTATCTGTTGGCCTTATGCTAGGCTACAGCCTGGGGCTTTCCAGGCTGGAGCTCCCCAGCTCCTCTGCCTTTCCTCAGCCCTGCTCCACTAAGGTACCTTGTCTCTAGCACCCTGCAGCCAGGCCTTTCTCCCTCTACAGGTAGAGGGAGACTGTTTGGGCTCCTGGCTCACTGCCTCTTATAGGGGCCAGCTGGGCCTGACTGGGGCATGGCCACAGCTGAGCCTGCTTTCCCCCAGTCAGCCCAGGCTTCTTGCTCCAGACACAGCCCTCTCCTGGGCTGTTTAAAGCCCTGAAGGGCAGGAGCAGGTAACCACCCTGCTAGAGCCCCGAAGAATTTAAAAATGCCAACTGGACTCACAGGAGCTATAACTGTGGGAGGGAACACCTGGTATAATTCGAACCCTTTGTTTTCATTTCCTTCAAATCTTTCTGAAAATTTCAATTCTGTAACTGAAATTTATCTTGACTGTTGCATGTCCTAAGATGATTAATTTTGGAAGCTTTGATCTCATTTGTTTCAGCTATTTTTGAAGGCAAAGACATTTGCTTTGTAAATATAAAAATCTCTCTCTCTCTCACTCTCTATAGAAATTAAAGAGCCTAAATGCAAGTTTCTTGTGGGTAGGTTTTAAAAAATGAAATTTGATATGGAAATTGTCTTCCTTAAAAGCAGCATCTTTAGCTCTTGAGGACGGCATATTGAGAATGTATAGTCAATTTTTTTCATAAGTTCATAAAGTGCCCAGCTAAGAAAGAAACCCATGCCAAGTTTTATGACCATTCTAAATTGCAAAATAGTTAAGGGAGGAATTGGGAGCTCTGCAACTAGAGAAGAGGCTCATTATCTTTCATCCATCCGTTTTCCCACACCTGATTTTGTGTGTCTGTCTCTCTGTTTTGGAACTTCCTGGTTTCAGTAAGAACTAGAAATCAAACTGCTAGAATACCATAAAGGAGTCTTTTCCTCTCAAAATTTTCAGTGCACTAATACTGGCAGAAGACATCTAGGGAGTCTGGATAACAACCCAAATTTTGGGATACTAATCTGACCCAAATTCTAACCCTTATGAGTTTCATCAATGCCTCTGAAAGCAGTTTTGTGACAGATTCATATTCAGACTCAAATGTAAAGTGCATCTTTAATTATTCAACTTGTCAATTGCAGTACTGAATCTAAAAGGTTTAACACAATGTGCAAACATGTAACATGCTCTTTCAGACAGCCAAGAAGATATGAATGAAGTTATTCAGGTTTGTTTAATATATTGATAATCTACTGTATGAAAGTGTAGCATTTTGGGAAGAGGGAGGATCATAAACCATTAGTTTAATAGAAAAAAGGATTCAGCATACAATATATCCAACATATATTATAAATTCAAATAATATTATAATACCTTCTGTTTTAAAATTCATCAGAGTTCTTAATTAGTTTCATATATTTTACTTTCCAGGCACTCAGAAGCTTAGAGATTCAGATAAGCAGCCAGAAGTGAAGATGCTAGGTTTTGTCAAATCTACCAGAGCCTCCACAGGGCCCCCTGTCAACTGCCTTAAGCAAACTGCCTCTTACAACAGCTGCTTGCTATCTACAATTATCTTCTTGAGGGCAGGGCAAACCCAAATAGCTTTCTGTTTCTTCAGGCATTGTTAAGGGAGGATGGTAGACCCAATCCACCCATTTAGCCTGTTCAAGGGGCATTTCCTCTCCTCTTTCTCTCCACTTAAAATATAGAGGTCCCTTCCTGATTTCCCACTTCTTGCTCTTCTCTGCAATGGGAAGAAGCATGGGGCACTCCTCTTCTTCATCTCTCTATCACCTTTATCTCTTTTAACATCTTGCCTCGGTCTTCCATCTCCCTGGGTCATCTGCCACAGCCCCTCTGCATCCCCCATCTCACTGTGTCAGTCAAGGTCTCCAGAAAACACTCTCCATTTCTTAGCCGAGGAGGAGCCTGGATGTTTGCTTTCCTCCTGCATCACCACAACAAACAGTTCTTCAGGGTGTCTGTCTCTGTCTTCTGGGGGTGACATTTGGGGCTTACCCCCCTTTGTCTCCACTATGCGTTTGGGTGGAGTCATTTGAGGCTTACCCTATCACCTCATGTTCCCTGTTTTTATGTGTTTCTCCTTATCTCAGAGTTCTTCCACCTTTCTCTCTCTCATCTGTGCTCTGGGTACAGATGGTACTGGTATCTATATACCAGGGTAGTATTGCCAATTCTCATGATTTTATCAAAAGTTTTCCTGTACTTGGTTGGTTGGTTGTTTAAAAGATAAAAACATTGTCATGATGCTGTAACTGACCCCACTGGAGGGTGTTGATGCAAGTGTTGTGGTACACCAGTCCCCTCTGATGTCAGACAATGTGTTGGGTGTATATGCTCTTATTGGCAAGCACTACAGGCACTCCAAGCTCTATGGCCTCCATGCTTTAGTGCTTGGATTCCCATAAACACTCTCACTTTGCATAACTGAGATGCTAGAAATAAAAAGGTGAAAATACCCTAGGCACACATGCTTTCACAGTAACAATTAAAGATTGATAAACACAACACTTCCTGACCCAGCCCCTCGGGGCCGTTCAGTTCAGCAATATGAAAGTTACGGAGTCCCAGTGTAACCCCTCCACAATGCCCTCCTGCTTGCAGATTCTAGCTGTGTCCTGCTGCTACTTCTGGCTCCCTGCCTGCAACTGGGTGTGTCTGTCCAGTTCTCAGGCTTTCCAGCCCCAACTCCCAGTTTGTCTGCTTTCAGGTTTTCCCTCTGCACTGTGGTCTCCCATACATATGTATCCTCTGGCTTCTTCCTGAACCTGGTCCCCTCTGACCTCAGGCTGTGCTCTCCTGTGGTGGCAGGATTGTGGTAGTAGCAGTAATGAGACAGCAGATTCATTACCCTATTTTCTGATTTCTGCTTTCAATCTCGTGTAGTTGTGCCCTTATCCAAAGTGGCTGCCATCTTCGAAGGCATCCCCAAGCTAAAATGGCCACCAATGCTCACTAGGGCTAAAGTCAGGCTGCCTTCAGAAAAGACAGTGGCTATTTAGTCACAATGTGAGGACCAGACAGGGACCAAGAGAATGTGGAAGTATGGGGGATGAGGCTATGGAGGAAACAGGCATGGGGTGGGGGGTATGTACTAGTAAACTATTAGGAATTAGAGGAATGGGGGAAGAATGAGACAGACAGAAGGGATACAGAGAAATGTGAGAGAAGTACGCAGACTGAGGAGAACCACTATTTGAGTGTATTCAAGTTTTGATTTTGAATAAGAGACGATCTCCTTCAAATTGGCATTGGGCAACTTCCCACTAGCAGAGAAAGATATCAGAAAACAAGCAAAAATGACTCTTTCTAAAAGACATGAGATTTTTTTAAGACAATCTCAGGACTTTTGAGGGTCTGACTCATGATTCTGAAACATTTGGAGTTGGTAATACTTCAGTGCTCTCTCCCTGCGATCTCAATCCAGGTCCTCAACTGTGCACTCATGCTCTTGATCACCATCCTCACATCCTCTGTGGTACATGTCTCTGTGTGTTCCCCACGTCATATATCTTGCCCAGGGCTATCAGTCCTTTAGGTTACTTTCACCTCGACTGAGGCAGAGAACACAGACTGACCACTGTCTCCTAAAACACCTTCCCAAAAGAACTGCACCAGACCTCACAACAAGCATTTCTCCAAAATAGCTGCAAAAACAGCATATAAGACTATTTCTAATTATGTCATTTGGTGACTACTAGTAATCTCGCAGCGTACGCTTAAGCAAATGAGTACAGTTAGCAAATATGAAAATGAACACCCTGACTTTTCCATTTTCTATTCTTCCTACTGTGAGCATCCAAGGGACAGAATGAAGCTGCAGTTCAGTCAGAAAGGATTATTAATGTGCATTATTAATATTTTTGATTATGTGCTTTCTAGAGACTATTTCCTCATGGTTTCCAGCATTACAGCTTCACCAGATGGTATGATATTTTTATGCTATGCTTACATTTTTACTTCTACTGATAGACAATACATTAGAATTTAATTTAACAGTAAGATATCAGTATAATTAATATTCATATCGTTAACAACAGTGCTAATATCTTATTCAGTCAAGGCTACATATTAGATTTCTAACCATTTCATTATTACGCTGGAAAATATAAAATAAATTGGAAATCTAATGAAATATTCTACAAACATCATTTTCCAAGTAAGATGAAATATTCAATATGATTCCACTGAAGGGAGAAAGTGTATTGTTGTGTCACATTTTGTAATTTCCTATTAGTTCATCAAATTGAGAAATAGAGATAAATTATAGCAGAACACCTATTAAAATACAATATTTATGAAATCAATGAAAAAGTAATTCATTACAAGGAGTATTGAATTGAATGCTTAGTTAGCACACATTGGCAGGATGTAAATGACAAATACAGTACAGTAGGACTGTGCCTGGAGGCTGATATTCATTTTGGATTCCAAAATCTGAAACAAAGTGCACAAAATGAATATAAATAAAAGGAGTTTCGGTAGCTGAGAAATCTCATTCCCCAAGTTTTACCTGCCTCTTGGAAGAACATCCCATCCTACCTCCACAGAAATCACTAAAGGGATAGCTCAAAATTATTATTTTAGTGTTTTTTGGACAGAGCTTATATCCAAAGGGGAAGGAACTCATATCAGAATAGGGAAAGAATGGGATAAAGAATATTTAGATAAATTAGATGCATTCAAGTTGACAGGGCTTGATGAAATTCACCCTAAGTTACTTGAGGAACTAGCTGAAACAATCTTTGAGAACTCATGGAGGATGTGTGAGGTCCCAGAGGACTGGAGAAGGGCAAACATAGTACTATCTTAAAAAGAGGGAACAAAGGGGAAGCAGTGAATTATACAGCAGTCAGCCTAACTTCAATGACTAGAAAGATACTGGAACAAATGATTAAACAATAATTGGTATGCACCCAGAGGATAAGAGAGTAATAAGGAATAACCAGCACGGATTTGTCGAGAATAAATCATGCCAAACCAACCTAATTTCCTTCTTTGACAGAGGTTATTGGCCTAGTGGATAGTGGGAAAGCAGTAGAGCAGACCTGCACAACATGCAGCCCACATGGGCTCACTGTGAGGCCAGCGGGCAAGAGGCGGGGTGGGGCTGTTGAGCTTGCTCCCTGCCCGGAGCGGGGGGCCCGCCTCACAGCCCCACACGCACCGAGCTCCAACCGCCCTAATGGCCAGAACTGCACATGTCTCTGTCTCCCACTCCCCCCGCCTGACGTACAGCGGGTGCTTCACTTCTGGAGCCCACTGAGCTGGGAAGCACCGGGCACAAGGCAGAACCCGTAAGTGCTGAGTGAGGGGAAGGGTGCCCAGCCTGAGCCTGAGCCGTGGTTCCAGGGGGAGAGGAAGACCGGGCCAAGACCCCCTCAAACCCCCACTTCACTTGGGGTTGGGCGGCTACTGCGCTGGTTGGTCCCAGGGCAGCCTCCGTAGTGATCCAGGAGGAGGGTTTGAAATGTCTGTGGGCAGCCAGGAAATCCCCGGGGGAGACGCGTGTGTGTGTGTTGCACCTGCCCTGCCCTGACTGCTGCCTCCTTCCCTGGGCCAGGGACCTTCCCCCTCCCCAGCCCCTATCACACTGCTCCCCTCCCCACCCCAGGCTCCTCGCAGTCCCTGTGTTTGTGTTGGGTGGGGGATGTGTTTTGGGGGGGCTGGGCGGCACTTCGGCGAGGCCGGCGGGTTTCGGCCCTCACTGCTTTTCGAGTTGTGCCGGCCTGCAGTAGAGGGAGAGGAGAATACTGCAGGGTCTACAGCAGGGTCACAAAACTAATTTTTAGCCAAGGTGAATTACACAAAACAAAACATTAATAGAACATTGTGTTTGAAATACCAGCATTAAAGTTGAAGGTACAGCCTTAACTCTGTACTTTTTTGCATACACATTACAAAGTATTTAATCACATAATCATATACCATGTCCCAACTAGGATGAAATATACATTTTTCCTAAACATATTTTTATTCTTTTACACTAATTTTCACTGTCATAATGTCCCTACTGGATCTTTATTGAAATAAGTTCTCTTCTCTAAGAAATCAAAAACAGAAAATTTCAGCCATGAAATGAAAGTTTTGAGAAATTAAAAAATAGTCAAAATGGAAACTATTATGCAATCTTAATCTTTCCCATGATATAGCCTTGAAGATAAAAAGATACCATAGACATTGAGAAATTACCTACATTTTATAGCTGATTGAGTGGATCAGAAATAGTTCTGAAAACTCTAGAGGGAATTGGGTTTCTTAGTTACAGAAGAGCAACCGTTACAAAAAGTGACAAACTGAGTAGCTTCAAAATTACGTTTTCCATATTTTTTTGGGGTGTACAATGGCATGGTATATTATATTGTCATATAAAACATTTCAATACTTAGTTCAATCACTTTATTTTATAGTGCCTTTAATGCAAGCACTTCAGCATGACTTACAGTACTAATACCAAATGAAAATAAAACACTTAATTAAAAGCCTCAAAGAGAAAACAGCAAAGGTCCAAATGTCGCAGTCTCCTGCCCACCTAACACAATGGGTCCCCAATCCATCACAGGGGCCCAGAGAGGCTGATGTAATACAAATAATACAGTCTATGCACTCGTATGAGGTAAGCATGGCCTCTTGTAATATGCCATCCTAAATTATGTGTCAAGACCCCTATGGTGCAGAGCTTTACTAAATGATACAGCATTATGTACCATGTTACTTATAAAATAATATGAGAAGCTAAACAGATCCTATGTTAGCAGAGCAGGAAACAGGCAATCACAGGAAGAAGCAAAACAGTGTTTTGTATAGAGCAGGGGGTGTCTTCTGCAGGCAGTAGAGGCTAAATCTAGAAAGGGATTGAGGCACCTAAATGCCATTTTAAGTGCCTACATCCAACATCTATGTATCTAGATCCCCAAAACCTTCTCTCAGCTGCTGCCTAACCCTGAAGGCACCTAAATTCTGCAGGTGGGCATGCACAAAACCACATAAGTCTTGATGCCACTAAGCTGCCCAGAACCCTCGACTAAGCCCCAATGGATATTCTACCACCTGTCTCACCTATGGGGTCCAATCCAGTAGGCATTCTCAGAGCATGCCCACCCCAACACAAGCCAGCTAGGGACAACCAGATCAGGAATTTTGGGAGGAGGGGCAGGTGGGCTGGCTTGCATGAGACATGTGTGGGTGTATGTCCCAGAACACCCAATAACCTGGTTGTTAAGACACTCCCTTGGGTTAAGGGACACCTAGGTTCAAATCCCTGCTCCACGTCAGGCAGTGTGGGGAATTTGAAAACAGTATTGCCCCATCCCAAGTGAGCACCCTGTCCCTCAGTTATTGGCTCCAATGGGAGGGGAAGAGATATCTCTTTTGTGATTAAATGGCTGCCCTGGATTAGGCACCTAACTTCAGGAGCGAGTTCATTGTGGTGTATTGAATACTTTAAATTGTCATTTATCTTTTTACATTCGCAGGTAAATTTATCATTTTACATTCATTTTACATTCAGGGTTTTCTTGGTCCTGCTTGTGGGCAGGGAGTTCTGTAGGGAAGCATGCAGAGTCAGTTTAGGCTATAGCCAGCCTAGAGAAAAGAGAGGTGAATTGGGCCTCTCTGTTTTACAGAGCAACCTGCTTTGCCTGTCTCTGTTTTGGGGTTCTAGGGTGTTATTCTGAATTATAAGAAATAAGATAATGTTGTATTGCAACCTTCCTGGTCATGAATGTTTAATGTTTTTATCTAACTTCCAGTAGTATGCTGTGAACACAAATGTTCATGTTTGTAAATCCTGAGCTGCGAAGATTGCATAACTACCATGGGGCTTAGACCCCAGCCCTCTCTTCAGCATTCCCTAATGGATAATTTTGTGGCTCCCCACTTATTTTGCTGGCTTCTGTGAATCCCATTCCCAGGTGTCTAACTTGACCCATGCATTCTATATAGAGTCTGGGTGCCTAAATCAGGACTGTGAATTCCACTGGGCAGGAGAGTACCTAAAAGTTAGGCCTCGCAATGCTGAGCATTATAATACCTACGTCCCTTTATAGATTTAACCCTATTGCTAATACAGTACTGAGGAATACAGGATTGCTGTTGTGGATCAGACCAGTAGTTCTTCTAGACCAATATCAGTTCTCTGATACTGGCCAGCATCAGACACTTCAGAGAAAGGAGCAAAAGCCCCCACAATGGACCAAAAAAAAAAAAAAAAAGAAGAAGAATCAGCCATTAAGACAAACAATTCCATCACTTAGAAGCATAAAACACAAATGCTCAAGAACCAGAGGTAGATGTCCACACTTAAGACATAGTCAACAAACCCACTGAGCATAGGTGCTGACTCCATGGGTTCTCCGGGGCTGGAGCACCCACGGAAGAAAAATAGTGAGCTGAGCACCCACTGGCAGCCCCACAGATCAGCACTTCTCCCACCCTCTGCAGCCCTCCTGCCCACAGCCCTGCCAATCAGTTCCTCCTACCACCTGCCATGATCAGCTGCTCAGCGGCATGCAGGAGGCACTCTGGGGAAGGGGGAGGAGTGGGGCCAGGAAGAGTCAGGGCAGAGGGCAGGAAGAAGTGGAGTGGAGTGGGGGCAGGAAGACACAGGGCAGGAGTGGAGTGGGAGCAGGGCCTGGGGTGAAGGGGGGTTAGGGTTGCCAACAGTCCAGGATTGTCCTGGAATTTCTAGACATAAAAGATTAATCTTTAAATTAGAGATTATATCATGTGACGAGACCTCCAGGAATACCTTCAACCAAAATTGGCAACCCTAGCCACCAGGGATTGAGCATCCAGATCTGAGTAAGTCAGTGCATATGCCACTATGCCCTCGTCCAGACTAACCCGCAGCATCGGCGGGTTAAAATCGATTGCTCGGGGATCGATATATCGCGTCTAGTCTGGACGCGGTGTATCGATCCCTGAGCGCGCTTACATCGATTCCGGAACTCCATCAATCCGAACAGAGTTCCGGAATCGACACGGAGAGCCGCGGACATCGATGCAGCGCCGTCCAGACTGGTGAGTACCTCGATTTTAGAAATTCGACTTCAGCTACGTTATTCACGTAGCTGAAGTTGCGTATCTAAAATCGATTTTAATTTCTAGTCTGGACGTGGCCTAAGACTGAATATAAAGACAAACCAGGGACACAAGGAACCAGAAAGATACTAGTGTAAATTGGTTATAAACAATGAACTTAATAGTTAACTTGCTAATTATAAACACCACCACATTAAGATCAATCAGCTCTTGTACTAGAAGAAAGTGATGCTCTGTCAGAAATAATGTCCTATGGAGACATAATTTACTCCTTGATGTGATCAGTACAATGGAATTCTGCAAGTGCTCAAGGTGGTTTAGGGATCCAGCAGAAGGACTTGCCAGCTCAAACAGCAATAATTTTGGAGGACGTTACTGTATTTCTTACAATAGTTTCCTGTATTTTACTACTATGTCTATATATCATTTTAATTATTACAAAAAAACTTGAGTTATTACAAGATTTATTATAAACCAATTTTAAAAGAGATGTTTGCACTGCAAAAACTATGTAATTGAAAAAAAAACTCTACAGCTGGACATTCAAAACATAGCCCAAACCAATCTTTTTGCCATATCTCCACTCTTCTGCTATCAACAACACCGGGGCCATATCACAGTTCCAGACCACAACTTTAAAATCCAAATTTCTTGTCCTTAACAGATTTTGTCCATTCTTTCTCCTCCACCTGGTAATACTGGGGAATGTGGAAGGAACGCGACAGAAGGCTTACAGAACATGGGCATGATTCATTACTGTATCACTACAGTTTACCAGAATTCAAAGTGGTGATTCAGGCCCCAGGTCCTTAGCATTTAACAATCAACTTTTCAGTTGCAGCAGACTGTACTCCCACCACTCCCAGCTTTATGGAAAACAGAGAGAGATAGTATTACAGCAATTCAGAGCCTAGCCCATCCTTCAAAATCTAACCCAGTCTGAAAGAAACCTGTTCCCCACTCACCTTCAGTACCATTAGGAAAGTGCAAGAGAATAAGATGGGACCTTTAAAACCTAGGATTTCTGCATAAAGCTCTAGAAAACACTAAGGAAAAATCCTGCTTTTGGCAAGGAGATGCACTAAATTACCTAGGTAAGCCTTTTCCATCTCTATTATCTATGCTTCTGTCTAGCTAGTAGCTGCTAAATGAAAACTACACAATACAGGCAATCATTAATGGCTGTAGTAACTGAAGTCCTCCAAGAGAATACAGTTTAAACAGAAAAATGTCAATGGATTTTGCCAAAACTAATTTAATCTCAGATCTGATAGTTTAATGAAACTAATCAATGAGTACCTGACACACAGATGCAAAAGGTTTTTTATATTATCTCAGTCAGAAGGAGTCATGGCAATGAGAGCTGCCCTTTTCATGTCTATCTGTGATAATGTAACAGATTGCAGGATGAAAATCAAGTGGTATTTTATTCCCATCATCTGAAAGGAACTAATAACCTTCAGGGTTATTGCATAAGCAGGGCTCATCAATCTTAATCAAGTTCAGCTCTAAAATGCCTGAGGCTTAAACTAAGGAGTGCAAGGTATGGGTAGCTTAGTAGAAAGATCCTGCTGGGAGCAAGCTTGGATGTCCATATTTGAACAGCAATCCAGTGCTAAATTAATATTCAGTGAACTGTGGTACTGATAATGAGAAACACATAACAGAAGGCCAGATTTTGCCTAGCTCTTAACCTGGTGCACAGAAGAGATGGGGTAGAGGAACAAAGGAAAGTTCCTCCACTTTCGCATGACCCATGTTAGGATCAGCATTGTCCACATTCTGATCAGCAGAATTTCAGTTCTAACCATGATCCCGCAAAGATAGCAATCTGGAGTTAGTTGCATCCCACAAAGGGGTGTAGTATTAAGCAGCCCCTTCATACTTGGGACCTCTGGGAGACATTTGTATGTCTCAGATTTTGAAGTAAAGTGGCTTTGCATCAATCCTTAGCTCTTCTTCTTAGAGCTGGTCTACACTAGGGAGGGGCATTGATATAAGATACGCAACTTCAGCTACGCATTGAAGTATCTTAGTTTGATTTACCTGGCCATGCTCATGGCAGTGAGTCGACTGCTGCAGCTCCCCCATCGACGCTGCTTACTCCTTCTGCTGAGGTGGAGTACAGGCATCAATTTGCAGTTCGATTTATCATGTCCAGACGAGACGCGATAAATCGATCCCCGACAGATCGATTACTACCCACCAATCTGGTGGATAGCATAGATGTACCCTTAGTGTATGCAAAACATGTCTCAGATGGCACATGACCAGGATTCATCACAGAATTTGGTCCACTAGTTGGATTATTAGCTTCCCTGGCCCAGGCCGGTTACTGATGGGGAGTGAGACGTGAAGGTTGATTCATGTCCCCTACTCCTTAGCTGTGAGGCCAGGATGAGTAAGTATCATTCTAGAATTAGAAGTGTACCTAATGTCCTACCTTAACAGAATTTTAAAAATTGCTACATATATTTCCAAGTCAAATATTTCCAAGTCACTTCAACAGAAAGAAAACCTGTAACTGAAATAATGCAATGAAATGGCAGCAGCATATGTCCTCAAAACTCTTCATATTGAAGAGGTTCTTATCCTCACAAGATGTTCTCATAAACAGCATTTGCTCTCCTCCTCAGTAACCACTTAAACTGAGAATAGAAAATGTTGAGGAGGAAGCAGAAAACACATTTAAAAAAAGTTAAATAAACTTCAACAGAAAAATCTTTAAATCAACCACTTAAAGATTAAATATCGGATTTAATTTCTAATTATCCATATATTACACTATCAATACGGAAAAGGGAATTGAAAAAGACATCGTTTTCACAAACATCTTGCCACTGGAAATGGGCCTGAACCAATGCCCATATCCAATAGTACATTCCAGATCCCGTTCTATTTATTACCCTTACAGAAAAGATAGCATTGTCCATTTTTTAAGCTATGAAGATCTTAAGCCTGGTTCTCCACCCCATTACACCAATTTCATAGTGTGATTCCAGTGATCTCAGTGGAGTCACACCAATCAAACTTGTATTATGCAGTGGAAAATCAGGTCCCTTTTCCTTTAGCTAAGACTCAGACTACTTAGTTTAAAAGAACCACACTCATTTTACTCAGCAGCATCAGTCTGAAAGGCCACAAGGTGATAAGTACCTGTTGCCATTTATGAACTGTGAAATATGCTTAAAAATTAGTTTTTAGTTAAGATTGGCTTCTGGAGCCCACTGCTGCTAACATTCATCTTGTGGAAAAGTATACCAGAGGTTAAATTATAATGAATAATGTATCCAGTGCAGCTAGTCTCTTTTTTTTTTTTTTTTTGCTCCCAATCTGCACACACATATTTTCCTCAAATTCTTCATCATTCACAAGTATCTGGCCAATGTTTTGTCATTTCTTTTGAACTTCTGCAAATTTTTTGACCAAGAATAGTTATAGTTGGCTGCAAGTATTTTAAATTAAATATACTACTGGGGGAATTCTGAACCACTGCATGGGTACAGAATTCATGTTGTCCACAGATTTCTTTGCTTCCCTACAGAAAAATGACTTCTGAGAAGAAGCAAAAATAAGCTACAAGAGCAGTCACTCAGCCTTTCCCAGCAGCCCAGAGCAGCTGGCAGAAACATATATCCATGTATGAGGGTGGGGTTGGGCATTTCATGCATGGGGAGATGTCAATCACCACTAGAGGGAAGGAGCTGGGTGTGCGAGTGAGCCAGAGAGACACTGTCCCTCTGGCTCACGATTATGGCAGGCCCAGTTTACAGGGGCAGGGCTTTGGGGTGTTTGGAAGTAGGTGTGAGGCAGGCTGTCCCCTCAGGCAGAGCATAATGTAGCAGGCTGCCTGCCTAGTTGTTCCCATTGTTGTTAGTGAATTGTTCCCATTCTTAATAAATTCCCCCAGGAGCATAAAACAGATGTAAAAGTTTTAAGGCTTCTTTACATTGCCAGAGTGGTGTAAAGGAGCTTTATTGTAAACGACAGTATGGCCTTATAAATGCTTTAGTCTAAATTTTTGGACTGAAAAAATTTCTTTCCAAAATGTGCGCCATGAACTGTTTACTGCTGACCTTTCTGGAGATGAACAGTAGCCAATATAAATTGTGAATTTGATTCCCCAGCCCTCACCGGTTCTTCAGTTACTTATGATGTAATACTGAGCATATGGTTGCATATATTTGTTGACTAATAACCAGATAATAAATGGTTAAACCTACTGGTGACACCCTGACACTCCAATATTCACCACTGTTGTGTAATTAAGATATATCTTATTCAAAGTATGCCTTGTGAGGTGTCATTCTAAAAGTCTTGATCTGCTCGACAGCAATATCTCATTGGTTTGTATGTGCTATCATTGTATGTGAAGTTATGAAGTTTGGCTATGTATGTGTTGCTGAAACATGTCTTGAGGTTGAAAACACCCACAAGCAGCTTTTCAGGTAAGACAGTAAAAAGGCCACACAACGTTAGTGGCTTTTTTAGGAAATTCAGACAAGCACAAGGATTACCCCAGGAACTGTGTACAATAGAAACCTCTCAAATAGCACTACACAATGGGAACTGTTTGACCCAGGTCACAGCAAAAGAGCTTTCCAGCAAGTGGAGAGAAGATGCAAAAGGGGGAAAAATGACATTTTGGGGGGACCTCACTCTCCCTACAACAGCACACCTGGAAACACCTGAGGAACAAACTGAACTGTGGGAAGTGATGATCCAAGGCTAGAAGTATTTTTAGCCTGTGTATGAAAACCTGGGAAAGCCAAGGCAACTTGTGCCTTAAGAAGCTGCCAGCCTGTTTATTGCTCCGGGTGAGAATTTGCTAATTTATACTTTACCTATCTAATGTGTTAAGCTCAGTTTGCGGTTTTTTTATTTACTAAGGTAATCTGCTTTGTTCTGTTTGCTATACCTTATTATCACTTAAAAGTTACCTTTTGTAGTTAATAAACTTATTTGTTGTTTATTCCAAAACACACTTTGTGCAATTCATATTGGGGGAGGCTGGGGGAAAGCTGTGCATATCTCCCTCCACATTGTGGGAGGGGGCGATTTTTATGAGCTTGTGTTGTAGAGATCTGTCTCTACAGCACAAGATAATATTATTTGGTGTTTACACTCCAGACGGTGTGTGCACTGGAGTGCTGGCAATTCCCCTAGCTGAATCCTCCTACACAGAGCTGACTTCAGTCTGTGTCTGCAGCTAGGTGTGGCCCCATCTGGGTGTGCGCTGGAAAGGGGCTTGAAAGCCTGGCACAGGAACGCAGTGCAAGGGAAACCCAGCCTGGTAGGACCAGTGGGCTCAGTGGGACCCCAGCACATCTGGTGGCACCCCAAAAGGGGTCACACCTACTTCATTACTATTAGACAAAGAGGGTTTATGGATTTCCTCAAATGTGCCCCATTCCCATTCTCCATCCATTCTATTGTAGTTCAAATAAATTACCAAAATAATTGAAACTGGAGTGATTATATTGCATTATTTTGACAAATAAAATATGCAGAATTTAAAATATTGTGTGTAGAATTTTTTTTTTTTGGCATAGAATTCCCACAGGAGTATTAAGCAGTATATCAAAATGTGTTGTGATTACTTGTAACTGGTCAGATAAGTCACCAGGTTGTTTTTCTAACTCCTGACTACAAGAGTATGCAAGCACTTATGGCACAAATACTTAAATGTGAATTAAAATTATATTTTCTTGAACATTCATGTGATAAAACTTAATTCTACACATGACGACAAAAAGCAAACAGATCTAAGATCTGAGCAAGCCTGAGGTGAATTTATCTCCAGCTTCCCTGAGGTCACTGCTGAGTTTGATTCTCCTCCTCTATGTTTTACCTTCTCTTTGTTGCTGAAATATATGCAGTATTTAAAATAAAACAAAATACTGGGAAATGCCATCTAGAAATTGTGATTCACTGAACTAACCACTGAATTAAGCATCACTCGTTCAAGAAGAAAGTGTTTTCCACCTACAAACAGCATTCCACCACAGGCTACAGGTACTTGGGAGAGGGATATGTTCCTTCCTCTGAAGTATAAGAGGCAGGATAGTGAATCTGATGGATGAATAGTTTAATGTAGATTAAAGAAAATCATATCTTGCTGATTATTTATTTGGCCTTTCTCACATATAGTGCTAGATTATGGTTTTAAGCCACAATCTATGATGGGAAGAGAGAGTACAGAAGCATGCCATCTCAGCAGCACCCTTTAGATATATTGTACATGAAGCACTCACCATGTTCCAGGAGCACTAGTGAAGTGCACACAGGAACTGCTACACTCTTTCAAGTGTTTTTCCTCTAAGCCATCCCAGCGCAGCATGGCATCTCCTCTTCCTGGTGACTTTTGGTCTGGCCAGAGTATAAGGACCAATTTATGCTTGATCCTGGTGAAAGGGTGAAATTTAAGAGGAAAAAACTCTTCGCTCCCTCTAGCCTCAGCTTTTACACCCACACAGAACGAAGTGGAGCACTCTGTTTAGAAATAGATTCTAAACAGATAGTATATACACTATATGGCACAATTATTGTTTCTATTTCTCTTTTCTTTCAGGATTTAGCTTTTTTAAAAATTAGGTGTGGCCAGGGCTCACTCTAGGCGCCAGTGTTCCAAGCATGTTCTTGGGGCGGCACTTCTCAATGGGCAGCATTCTGGCCCTTTCAGGGTGGCTCTTTTCAAGGGCTGGCATTCTTTTTTTTTTTTTTTTGGCTTGGGGTGGCAAAAAACCTGGAGCCGGCCCTCGCTGTTGCATTTTCATAAATCATTGTGCTAAAGGCAATCATCAATAAACTAATGCTATTTCTTCTGGCCATCACTGAGATCTGATGATCATCATACACTTAACTATTACATGTAGTAAATATGATCATGTAATGTGTTTCTGTAATATATTGTAGGAAAAGTAGGAAAAGGTGCGAGGCAAGAACAAGTTGTTATTTGACCCTAAACAAGAATCTCATTATGATGAATATAATAGAACTAGTCAAGGGTCCAAGGGAAATACATTAATTAAGAATAAAAGATGCTTTAAATGGAAATATACAGAATTTTGGATAGTTCCAAATGTAAGTTCCCCTCCTAAGAGCACAGTTAAAAAAAAATGTTTATTTGAGTTTCCTGGGGTGGGGTGAGTCATTATCTTGTGAATGACATTCACATCGGATTGATTTTATCAGTTTGGGTCAGCAATGGACAACCCCATGTTTGGAGGCACTGTTACTTTTTACTGTACTATTTTAATTTTGTGTCAGAGACAGGACCTTCTTTGATTCTTACAAGAGGCCATATGGTGTCTGATCCACTGTGTTGTCAATCTGCTCATGCAAAAGATATAAATGTGTCTGCAGTCTGATGTTCCATTTAACCTTTGCACTGATTGCTTTGCAAACAAAACAGTCAGCCTTTATTTCTGTCAGTTGCTATAGCTGTCTGCAGACTCATTCACAGCACCAAAAGAATAATAATTTTAGTACATTTATTTGTTTCATTCAGTATGCAAACAATCCTGCTTCATTAAATAAAATAATTTAGTACAAGATTCTCCCATTTCAACGTCTGAATAAATCTTTACTTACAGTATCAAACTTTAACAGCCTGAGTACTCAGAAATACACTGTAAACAATCTGAAAATCTACTCTCTCAATAGCCTGAATGTCAAAACAATGATTATTATTCAAAATTTGTTTTGAAAGCTCCTCATTTTCTCAAGAGAAATACTCCAAAGAGTTTGTATTCAGAAACATCTTTTGGAATATTGTACGATATAAAGAACAAAAATTGCACTAACCAATAATTACTACTGATTCAGCAATTAGCAACTTGCGTCACTAATTGCATTGCAACACAGTTCTGGTATAGAAACATTAGGTGCAATACTGAATCGGCTGAAAGGGCCAATTCCCGATTTCTTTAATCAACATTTAATCAGTTCATACCAGGAAAACACCCATTGAACTCAATGGGCATTAGCCTAACCCAAAACTGAGTAAAAACAGAATAAGGACTGGAGGACTGGGCTAATAAAGCAGAAACAAATGCTACCCAAAAGCCTTAATGGGGCGGGGGGAGGGGAATTGATGGGCCAATGGCAAAGCGGGACAGCCCCAATAGCAGGGAGACACTCGCTGAAGGACACCAGTAACTCTCCCCTTCCTCTTGGAGTCTCTGACATCTATTGGCCAGTTGGGGCAAGAAGGTGTTGATTGGCCAGCATCCCCCAGTTTCAGGGATTTAACCTGGAGGAAGGGCCATGTGAAACCTCTTTCAGCTCCGTTCCAGCAGCCCCACCCTAGCCACTCTGAATTAGGATGCGAATCCAGCCTGACAGATGCTGTGGATCTAGCTGATCACCCGTTTGGGAGTCAGGAAGGAAAATTTTTTACCCATAGGGACAATTGGAAGAGAGCCAGGGAGTTTTTTCCACTTCCTCACAGCACCTTCAAGCCACAGAGGAATACATAAGAATGTGCTCAATGCCTAACTGAGGTACCTGGTTGAGTTGTTAATTCACCACAACTTGCAGCCAGTTTCCAGTGCAGTTAAAAGGAAAAAAATTAACCATTTCCAGAGGTAAAAAAGACTTGGAATTTTGCTGATGGGCCCCATCCTTCTGCACCATGTTCCCCTTGGGGAACTGTCATGGTCAGAGTGAGCTGAATACTGGGGGATAAGCTCAGGAAAGCCTATTCTGACTTATGGTTTATGTGGCAGGAGCCCTGAAACCCTGCCACGCACTGGAACCAATTAAGTGCCTGGAATGGGTGATGAGCTTAATAAAAGTTGCAGCATCCCCCTTAAAACCATGCAGGCATTTGTATCCAGGTTTGACCTGATTAGTTCACCTTTATTCCGTCTAACGGCAACGACCAGTCTGATTCATTTTCCTTGTGGTTTAAAGCACAGAAAACTAGTTTTCCTTATCGCACAAAAATATGAATCACACAGAAATGGGCTCCTGTCTACATTTACCACTCTGCAGTAACTCAGGTGTCTCCAGAAACAGAAGACAACCTACTGTTGGGCTATGAATAAGGCTGCTATTTTCCTACTTGCACTGCTGAGATATGATTTATTTCAGTGTGACCTTTGGAGACAGGCTTGACTCATAGTATTAAAGTGTGATCAGCTCAAGGTCATTTAAAAACATTGTTTAAAATACTGTAAAATACACAGAAGGAATAAACTGATCTATTTAGCTATGAATTCCAACTCAGTTGAGCAATTCATGGCTCATAAAGAATCATATAGAATAAGAATCTATAGAATTTTTTAGCCAACCTAGAGAATTCTATAGCCTGGCATAAAAATTATATGAAAAGGATAGTGGGAGTAGGTGCAGCGCACGACCTCATCCATAATTTTTTTCTACTTATCACAGCAATTGTCTTTTTCACCTACTCTCACTTGTTTTACCCTTCACATATGCTTACTCATCCTCTCTTCCCGTTTATCATACTCACACTTTTGCTATTCATCTTATGCACTTTTTCTGCACCTATTGCACGTCTCTCTCTCACACACACACTTTTGTCTACAGTCCCTTGACAGTCCTGCTTCCATGCTATTCTTCTCATCCTCAAAAGGTGCTGCCTCCCACCCCTTCCTCCAATTCCCTTGATTACAATTACCTTAACAGTTCTTGGATGCCATTGGGGGGAAAAGGGAAGTAGGTATTAATACTTTCTCAGGCTTAGCAAGGGCTTTGGGAAAGTAATACCAGAGTGAACAGCACATAAAATGGTGCTGTTCACAAAAGCAATAGCAGCTGATACCAACCTTTCAAGAATCTGTTTGTCTCTCTCTCTCTCTCACACTGCCTCCTGGCATGGACCCAGCTCAGAGAGACAGACAGACAGGAGTATGGGCTAATGCTGGCTGGATCATGACAAGCAATTCCTTAAGCCAGGATTAAACTCTTCCTCTCACTTGGCACACATCAAGGCCATTAACAAATCTTGCTGCTTCTTCCTCCCTAACCTTTCTAAGATGCGCCCTTTACTGTCCACACTGCTAAAGCTCACCCAGCCCCTTCTCATCTTCTGGCTGAATTACTTCAGGTTCTTCCTCTCTGGCCTCCCCTTCTACTCTAATACATGCAAAACACAGTTGCTAAAGTCATCCTCCTTGCCCATCTTATCACCCCTTCCCCCTTTGGCATTACATCTAGTTCAAAATTATTGTCCTTGCTTTAGAAGCCCTTGCCAATATATCTACTCTTAAAATTGTATCCCATCAATTGCTTCTCCCTGTGTTCTGACAACAATCCCAGGTTTGAGAAATGATTCATCTCGTCCTCCCCAAACCATTTGTGCTTTCTGCCATCCTGGCTATACCCTCCACAAACTGATTTTCTCAGCCACTACTCTTCTCCCTTCAAACCCTTCCTTAAGGCTCACTTCTGCCAACAACAAATCTAGTTTGAGAGGCAGTTAGAACTAAGCTTATGCTTTCGTTATACGATGATATACTTGTAATTGATTTGAAAACCCTTGTGTTGTGTATGTACCTGGATTCAGCCTGTTTGATCTTCTTATTGTTACCCTCATTCTCCTTTCCTCCGTTCTTTCTCATTGTTTCTTACATTCACCTGTTGCACTTATCTTGAACTGAATTGTAAATACTTGGGGGGGGAGCAATTGTGTCTATGTTTGTACAGCACCTTTTCCAGAGGTCTAATCTTTAGTAAGTCTTTCAGGCACAAACACAGTATAAATAATGAAGAAGAAGAAACATGAACCAAATTCTGATTTCATATTTCCATGAGAATGATTGTAAAACTGAACTCAAAATTCTGCATAACTATTCCATCTTTACAGCAATGTTATGATTCATCTGTCTGTTCTCTTTTGGTCCTTCTCAGATGACCCATCTTGGCCACTAGTGCATTCATGAACAGTATATCACCTTCCTGTGTTGAATCACCATTCAGGATTTGGTCTCTAGAATGACTCCGACTTAATCTTATAAGTTGCTAAAACATGCATTGTACATTCGAACTATATTATACTTAGAATTCTTCGAGTACTACACAGAATTGTTTTTTATACATTACACCTCTACCCTGATACAAGGCTGTCCTCAGGACAAAAAATTTTACCACATTATACGTGAAACTGCGTTATATCGAACTTGCTTTGATCTGCTGGCGTGCACAGCTCTGCCCCCTCCCCCCGGAACACTGCTTTACCACTTTATATCCGAATTCGTGTTATATCAGGTCACATTATATCGGGGTAGAGTGTGTGTATTTTATTTATATATATCTGTTCCTGCAGCAAAGGAATCAATCGGGCAAACCTGACATGTCAGAGAGTTGCCCTAACTTTATCACACACATCACCATGTGGCAATAGCCTAATTCATGTCTAAAATAATAATATGAATGTTGCCCATGCAGATATTTCAAGCATATCTGGCTATTTATAGGAATAAAATACATTTGCTTTTTTAGGCAGAACTCCAAGAACAGAAGCAAGTATTAATGTTAAGAAAATATAGCTATGAAGCAAACTACATCCTAACGTTTATTCAGTTAAGAATTATCAATCACAATATAACATCAGAGTAAGTTTCACTTCAGGACTACATAATTCATTGATTACATCCGGTATTGTGAGCATATACTTAACTGAGATAAAAGGTTCAATGTTTCTAAAGTATGTTTGCTTTGTTAAAGTCTGAAAATGTTAAATGAAATGTCAAGTTCATACCACTAAGGTATTAAAGAAGATTTTAGAGGAAAGTGAAAAGAAGTTGTGCTACCAATGCACTACTAATGAAATTTTTTAAAAATAGCATCTTGTAGTGCACCTATTATATTTCCACTATGTACTGTATAATGTTATGGTCTTCTTAACTGGGTGTTCTATCATTATAAAAGAGATATTCAACTTTATTTCTGATATACAATGCAAAAAACTCAGAAAAAAAACATTTTAGATTGGAGTAAATATTCTGAATATTTTGCTAACTATTCAGTAACAACAAATGTAGACTTGTAGACTTTTCAAAACTAGGAGCCTAACATGAGGCTACTAAATCAATAGTTAGGCACTTATAAGTTTAACTGTCACAATGATTGGGGTTGTCTGATTAAGAGATGACCCAGAAAGGTTGCCTATAAGGTAAAAGGAAAAGACCACACATTTATTACCAAAATAAAATATAACAATAAGACAACAAAGAATTTTACATTTCTCCCAAACAGGCTTTTACAGCTCACCAAGGGCTTGAGGACACCCACAGCTTTTATATGGTCCTGCAATTGTGACACAGGCTTGCCCAAACCTCTCTCTGAGCTCCTGATGCCCATTTTTAATCTCCTGCTCAGCTTTTATAAGCAATAGGATCACATGACCTCAGCTTGCTGGGAGCTGTTCCTTCTCCAACTGAGCCCATTTCAATTAGATTCTGCTGCACATAATTGCTCCTGTTGCCTCCCCACAGGAACTCCAGCTGTTTTGGTAGGGAACAGGAGTGTAAAGGTGAATTAAAAAATATAACAACAAAGAAAAATACAGTAAAAAAAACATTTTTTTCTGCTCTGGAGACAAAATCAGGATGTGACAGCAATTTAGAGAAGGAAAGAAAAGAAGTGACAGACTAGACATTCACACACATTTATACCAGAAAAGATTCCCAGAGCAGACAGAACTACCATTAAAGGGAAAACACACCAACTCAGGGGTCTTAAAATTGGAGAGCAAGGAGCTCTTACCCTCACACTACAGAGCGCTGCACTCTGGGTTCCCAAAAGAGAGAGAGACTGACAAGAATCCCCATTCCTGCTATGTAATACACTGAGAGCTCTTCCTCCCTACACCTCATATAAATCCAAAATAACCTATTTGTCTAACTCGTTGCCTCTGCTACCTCCTGGTAGTCTTCGACTCCTGAGGCATTCCACGGACTGCCTGAAACCTAGCCATTCTGACGTACTGGGCCATGCCTTCAACTTTTGCTGTTGTAGTTACATTCCTTGCAGATGGAGTGTTACATAATGAATACAGCTATAACAGCTTGAATAAATACTTCTTTATGAAAATAGCACTACTGTAACCAGGGCCTCAATTATAGCAGATATACATGAGTAGTGCCCATGTATATCTGGGTACCAGACAAAAAACACTGGATACACATTTTTATGTAAGTAGGTGTAAAGGATGGCCTGATTTTGAGAGTCTGGGTGCTTAGCATTTTCTGAAAATCAGGCCCATTTAAGGTATCTCAAGTTGCTTACCAAAAATGGAGGCACTCATAATCACTAGTCACTTTTGATACCCTTGACAACAGTTTTACCCTGCTGACTTAGTTCTTTTTAGCAGTAATCAAATGGTGTAGGAAGCTCAGCAGGTTTCTCTCAGAGTTTCTTGTATCACAGAATCAGAAAAAATTAGGGCTGGAAGAGACCTCAAGAGGCAGGACCATGATCACAGGTGTTTGTTTAACCAGTTCTTAAAAAACTCCAATGATGGGGATTCCACACTCTCCCTTGGTAGCCTGTTTCAGAACTTAACTATCCTTATAGTTAAAACATTTTTCCTAATATCTAATCTAAATCTCCCTTACTGCAGATTAAGTCCATTATTTCTTGTCTGACCTTTAATGGACATGGAGACCTATTGATCACCATCATCTGAATAACAGCTCTTAAGGCCAGAGCCGGTGCAACCACTAGGCAAACTAGGCAGCTGCCTAGGGCTCCAAGATTTGAAGGCACCAAAAAGCGGTGCCCAAAATGTCTGGGGTGCTTACTTGGCACCAGCTAAACATGTAACCCTCTTCCCACCGCTGTGCGAGGGGGCACTGCGGCTTTGATCAGCTCCAGCCGGCTAGGAAGTTATGTCATTCCTCCTCCGGCCGCCGGGGGCACTGCGCTGCTCCCTGCAGCTCTGGCTCTGCCCTAGGGCCCCCCGCCCCTGCTCAGCCCTGTCCCACCTCAATTCCCCTGAGCTCTGCAGCAGGGCCCAGCCTGCACTCACCGGCGGAGGAAGTGTAGAGACCTGGCCCCAGCCGCATCGCCAGTGAGTGCTGGGGGGTGGTTCTCCCCTGCCCTCCAAGCCAGCGCTGCCCCCCCGAGGAGGCCTGGGGCCCCCCCACAGAAAACTAGGGCATCCCCCCCATGGGAGGGAGGGGGCTGTGTAGGGCCCCAGAATATCTAGGGATGGCCCTGGTACCCATCACCCTACCCACAGCCAGCCCCTGCTGCACCTCCTGCCCTGCCTGCAGCCAGCCCCACACCCCCCATCTCCAGCCAGCCCCTGCCGCACCCCCCTGCCCGAAGCCAGCCCCCGCAGCACCCCCGCCTGAAGCCAGGTAGCCCCACATTCCCTTCTCCAGCCAGTCCCTGCCGCATTCCCCTGCCCGAAGCCAGGTAGCCCCACACCCCTTTATTTTCAAGAAATATGTAGACTAAATAATGAAATAAATAAATATTCAAGCCAAATGTGTATTAATTCTAATGAAAATGCCACATTACGCAGTATTCATTTTTGAAAGCTTATAAAGTGGGGGTGGGGGGCACAAGGTGGAAGTTTTGCCTAGGGCGCAAAATATCCTTGCACCAACCCTGCTTAAGGTAGTTGAAGACTTATCAGTCCCCCTCTCTGCCTTCTTTTTTCAAGACTAAATAGGCCCAGTTTTTTTTAACCCTTTTGTCATAGGTCAGGTTTTCTAGTCTTTTGTCATTTCTGTTGCTCTTCTCTGAACTCTATTCAATTTGTCCATGTCTTTCTTAAAGTGTAGCACCCAAAACTGAACACAGTACTCTAGCTGACATACATACCCTCACTTTTCTTTCTCTAAGCATATCACTGGCACAAAAGACAATCTACCTATATCTTCAGTAATTTGTGTTAAGACTGGGCAATCAATTATAGCATACTGGATTTTGTGAATTAGAGAACACAAAGGATAGAAAGGGGCATCATAAAACATACTTTTTTCAAGGATAGCTAAGTTTTAATTCTTTTTTTAGAACAACACATCACACTATATTAGCAAATGATCTGCAGGATGTTTCAAGCAACACATAACGACCTGAAACTACAGTTTTTTTCTTTTAAATCTTGCTGCCACGTAAAAGAGGCCACTGGCTTCTATGTGCAAATTATGGAGTGTGTGGTTTAGCAAAGTGCAAGTTAGCAAGGCTTTAATACATTTAATAGCTTTGAGATCAAGAGGTTAAGAATCTATCTTTGATTTTCATTATCTGATTACCACTAACAATTACATATCCTCATGTTAAGGCATTGACACTATAATGTTAATACATGTTAATGCCGTGTACTTCCTCTATGCATTCAACCTTCAATGAAACGTAGATGGAAGCACCATGCCTCTATGGTGATGTATAATTAAAAATAAGAAAAATGGATAATAGAGTACTGACGTGCTAGATGAAGAATACAGCAGTGCAGGTCACATGCAAATGTACTGTTCAATTCATTGAGGCTTTCAAAAGTATTTGGAAAGAATTATAAGTGTTCTATCTACAGCTGATGTACATCAATATCTCTGCACAGCAAGTTAGGGTATTAGCAAGTAATTAGTATTCAAATCCAAATCAGTAAACAATTTTAAAAATTTGATAGACCATGATTCTCAACATGAGTATGCATAATTTACTGTCAACCCACAATGTAATGTTTTATAACACCATGATATTTCAACATCAGACAGGCACATACAATCATCTTGAGATTGTTAGAGGCCTTGTTCCAACACAGTAAGTCATTCAGTATGGAGTTACGTATCACACCTTTCTTTTTAAGAAGATGGAATGAAAAATGGAAAATTAAAACACACCTTAGGCATTTTTGCTACAACATACATTTTCAAATGTATTTATGTCCAAAATCACTATGCTATTTAGATGGATGTGATACAGAAAAATGTTACTCATTCCTTAGTGTTAAAATGTAGAGTTTCACCTTTCTACACTGGCAATGTAATTATACCTAAAGTTGGAGTCCCATTTACAATGGCAATTTTAGGCAACCTCCTTTGAAAATACTTTCTGTGTATCTACATATATATTTACCGAGACAGAAGGACACACCCACACATATACACTCAGGGACCCAGAAACTGCAGTCATAGGTGCCGTATATGAAGCTATCTATCTTAATTACTTACATGGCCTCCACTTCCGTAGTATCTAAACACCCCACAATCTTTAATGCATTTATCTACACAATATCCCGTGATGTAGAGAAGTACTATTATCTCCATTTTACAGATGAGGAACTTAGACACAGAAGCCCAGATCCTCCAGAGTATTTAGGCACCTAGCACCCATTGAAATGGGAGCTAGGCACCTAAATATCTTTGAAGATCTGGGTCTAAGCAATTTGCCAAACATCACATAAATAACCTGTGATGAAGCATGGGAGACTTGAGTTCAGTCCAGAGTCATGGGCTAGCACCCTAAGCTCTGGACCATCTGATCTCAACCTGAATAGAACAGAACAGAATTATTGTTCGTGATAATTAAAAATATAGATATAAATAATACAAGGATTCCTATATAAGAACTGTAGGTGTCATGACAACATAATACCCTCCACAGCATTAAAAACAAAAACTTTCAAACAGGAACAAGTAATTCAACATGGCCAGTCAGCCACCAAAAAAGCTCCTTTACATACTTTCATCATTCCTCCATGGCAGAGATTCAGAGAAAAACAGGAAAGTTCAGAGGTAGGATACAGAAATGCCCTTTTCTACCTTCTGTTTTTGTTGCAGGAAGGCCTTCCTCTCCTCTCAGGAAACATCAGCTTTCTTCAGAAGCTCAGCAGCAAACTTTACAGCAGCAATAGTAGGTGGGCAGTACAAAATTAATAGACTCTAGGACTGGAAGGGACCTCGAGAGGTCATTGAGTACAGTCCCCTGCCCTCATGGCAGGACCAAGTACTGTCTAGACCATCCCTGATAGACATTTATCTAACCTGCTCTTAAATATCTCCAGAGATGGAGATTCCACAACCTCCCTAGGCAGTTTATTCCAGTGTTTAACCACCCTGACAGTTAGGAACTTTTTCCTAATGTCCAAACTAAAGGTTTCAATGCCTCCCTGTTTGAATATTGAGCCTTTGGGACAAGTCAGGAAGAAACACCCCAGATTACCATATATGCCTTAGAAACCTCAGACTACATCTGATATGAGGTTTCTCAGGAGCACTGTCCTCAGAGGGAAGTCAATATTGGGGCAATGCAAAAAGCAGCAACTGTGGGGGCCACAGCCCATCACTAAAATGTGAGTGAGGAGAATAGACTGAAAACTTTCCCAAACAAAAAGTTTGGATTCAATAAGGTTATTTTTGTGCATGAACATTGAGCGTCCTCTTTTAATAAAGTAGTACTTACAGGATACAGTGTCTCACATTTCCAGCAGGTAATGTGGCATTTGTACAATAGGCTGCGATAAATATAATATGCAACAACCCAATTTTTTCCCTACACTGTGTGTGTGCATGCGTATGTGCGTGCACGCACGCATATATAGGCGTGTGCGTGCGTCTGCTTTTTTTAAAAAGTGCTAGATTCTTTTCTTAGGATATATCTACACTACAAATTTATGTCAACACAAGTTACATCATCATTAAGCCACTGCAATTTGTACATCATCCAGAGACATTAAAAATTATTTTTATATATAATATCCCCTTTGGGAGCATATAATGTGATATAAAGTAAAACTTGCCATCAATTCTGTGATTAATAAGGTATAATCAATTACCCACTTCCTGTGGGAATTATGGGTTTTCTAACTTTCTTCTGACTTTAGCATTACTCTAGAAGCCATGTCCTGGCTAGATAATTAATTGTCTACAGACAGATTAACTAATTAGATCTAAGATAATGGTCATTCATTGTCCGGTGAGAAGATAATGACTAAGGGTATGTCTTCACCACACAGTTGACACTGGCTCTTACCTGGACTTTAGCCCAAATCCCCCTACCATCCACACAGAAAAATCTTTGACTGGGTTTGAAGTTATTTTAAGTCCAGGCTAGCCTATCTGCTGGGAGTGTAGTTAGAATCCAGGCTCCACATTCACTCAGGCTGGAACCCATCCATTTTCAGTGAAGATACTGGCAAAAATTACTGAAGTGTGGATAAACCCTTCCCATATTTCTCCCTAAAGGATAGACAAGTGCTTTTGCAATTGACACTGGACTGAAAAAGAATCCTAGAGCCTGAAGAACCCTGGGATGTGCCCAATGACACACACAGGCAAGTGCAGACAGTGGGGACACAGTGACATAGCAAGACTTTGCACTGTAGCAATTTACACCTCTTGCCTAGTCTAATCCAGGTGCTCAAATATGTTGCTGATCACCTAGGTTAACTGTGCAGTGAAGATACACCCTTAATTATTTTTTAGCTAAATTAGATTAAGTGGGCCCAGGAACCAACTCTCCAGAAACAGAAGTGACTGGATTTATCCTTATCTTTCTGTTTAAAAAGTTTCCTGTACAAGAAAACAATGGGAATATGAGCATGTGAGTTTTACTCATATAGCACTTACATTTACCTAGCTATCCATCATGCTTTTCTGTCCAAACACAGGAAATAAGAAAATCAGAGCTTCACACAAAACTTTTCCAATAAACTAAACATCTCCCCTATCCTGGGGAGATGAAATGACAGTAAAATATGCCATTAACCCATTCATGCTGAAGCACCAGGAGCCACTGAGTAGAAAATATGATTCTCTCTAAAAGGATTTGACCCTAGTTTGAACCTACCCACGCTGGATTTTAATATACTATTATGTCAAAAATAATACACACAAGACAGATCTTTTTACATTTTCAAATTTCAAAGGAAATGCCCCCTTATGAAAATATTTATGTAACTTATACTTACAATTGTTATGTTTGTAACTTACTTTTACTTCCTCGTAATTGCATAATTAAGCTATTGTGGTTGTTTCAATATAAAAATGGAAATTCTAACAAAACAGTGAACCAAATATGGTATATGCTATAGAATATGAATGCATAAAAAAACTGGGGTGATTTGTGCACTGTCACATATTATGGAAGGTTATTTGCTGAATACTTGTGCAGACAGTTATTCAGTCCTGCCAAACTGAGAAAGAAAGGGGTGAAAAAAGAAATGATATGTAATCAAGACACTCTGAAGAAAGTTCTGCATTTTTGTTCAATTTACTATATGATCAAGAGCTATTTAAAATGACACATTAATTCATGGACACGACAACCTCATTAAAAGGCTTGTTGAACGTGATGTGTGCATTGAATTATAAACCTTAGTTTCTCATTCAAATATCATAATGACATGACTGTTACTTTCAGGAGAAAAAATTACCATTTTTCTTCTGGTCCTGGAAGAACAGCAAGGACCATATTAAATCATGGATCCAAAAATGAAGTTAAATATATCAGCTAGTTACATGGTTTATAATAATGAGATATGTCTATAAGGCAGTAAGCAATATCTAGAGTGTGTCCCTTGATTAAAACACTTGGTTTATCTCCTGGACAACAGCCATCAGTATGGGATTTGCTTCTCTAGCTCTCATTACAGATCTTTCTTTCTGGTGAGAAATACCTGATTATTAATCACTCTAAAGATGTTTCCTGGAATTGTCCCATAATCATAATCTTGGTCCCATCCAGATGAGCTAAAATGCTACAGTGAGAATCATCTCTTTCCCGTCACTCAAATCGTGTTGCTCAGTTGCACCCAGTCTAATATGTTCCGCTTCCTGCCTAAAACTGCTCCTGCTTACATCTCTGCTCCTGCTTCTTCCTACTTCCCCTTTCCTCTTTGTAAAAGCCTTCCTCATTTCCTTCTTCCAATCCCATCTTTGTGCATTCCCCTCCTCACCCTACATTGCACTTATTCTTGGGACCTTGCTGCTATTGGTATGCACCAAGGACGTGATCCAAAACCTTTGTATACAATTAAAAGACTCACATTGACTTCAACGAAAAGACTCACATTGACTTCAACAGGCTTTGGACAAGGCTTCAAACAGCTGCTTTCTCCTCACCAAAATCTATTGAAAACACTCTTCTTCCAGGAAGCCTTTCATCACGAGAATATCACAGAAATAAAAGTATACGTGAAAGTATCTTGTAAAGTGTCAGGGACACGATCCATGGTCAATATAAAATAATCATGATACAATGATGTGCAAGATGTGGCCCTAGGAAACATTAACTGTACATGATTTTTCAAGAAATAATTTTAATTTTAGGTTAGATTTTATCTCTCACAAACTTTTGGCTTCAATTGCTAACAGTTACCTCACAATGGTATATGGGATTCTTGTCCTTAGGATTAAAAAAAACAAAAAACAAAAACCACTGTGGTAACTATGAGATATCTCTTAGCAAATTTTGACTTTTCCATAGCAGCCTCTGTTTATTGTATGATATACAGTAATGCAGCTATAAACTTAAATTCTGACACTAAACCAGAGCCCCGTGCTCGGAGTAATGCTGAGCCATGCCATTCTACTGGGACATGTCTCCTGGAACTCCCAAGCCACCACACCAACCTTGAAGAGAATGCAGCTGACACATTCTACTTTAGCTGGCCAGTCAGAATTTGAGGTCATTATTATTTTGATCATTTATAATATGGTAGCACTCAAAGGCTACCACATCAGAACTAGAGTCTCTTTGTGCTGTGCATTGTAAAAAGTGCTGCTGAAGTGATGGTATTGGCCCTACCCCTTCCTGCCCCTTTCAGGATAACTAACAGCCTAGCCACAAGCAGTCCTTATGCTCATGGGAGCGCAACAGTTGTTTGACTTGTGTGTATTCTGAGATTTCAACTCATAATAAAGATAGGCTACAGATATAATTGTTTAAATAATCACAAATGTAAATCCTTTGCTTCTATTCTAGATGACCAGTAGACTTTTACTACTTTCTGTATTTATTGCTGATGAGAAAATGAGTCATAGCTTATTCCTTAAAATACTGTAACTTGAAATGCTGCATCCTAATTGCAGTACTCAAAACAATCTCAACCAATTTGCGGCCTATAATTTTATCACTGCCTTTCTAGCTCTTCTAAATGGATAAGTATCAATTTGCAAAACTGCTGATGTTTTCCATATGACTCTGGTTGTTAAATGTTTAACATTGTGTAGTCCATTACAAATAATGTTAATGATGTAGGCAAATATATAATAAATTATTGTGATGTATGCTGTATTCCCTATTCAAAGTTTAACTGCTAAATAGGGCTAAGCAATTATTTTTAAAAAGGATTCATGAATAGTCATTCAAGCAAAAATTTTGAATTTCACTGCTTGTGAAAGGTGTTGGATCAGCAGCCATGGAATCTGTGGTCTTTTAGCCATGTGACAACCGTGAGACAGCCAATGGCTAACATACTTGGCAAACAAAGTGCATGAGCTCTTTTATCAACGAATCGACTCTCCAGGTTGGGATTGGGGAGCAGTTCACTATCCACAGCCATTCAATTTTTGGCTTGAGTTTGCCAACAAAGACCTCAGTTAGCACAAGTTGTTTGATGATTTTTAAGACATGGGCACTTGCTCACAAGAAGCTAGATTGACAACAACAGCTCATTTCACATAAGCCATCCGACAACTGTCAGATGGTGACGACTTCCAGACATTGGCAACCTCAGATTTATTTAAACTGGTGACCTAAAGATGAAAAGCTCTGTGTCAGTACACTGAGAAATCCAGTTTTCCAAATGGATTTTTTTTAATGTGTGAAATATTATGGATCATATTGTTGCCCTTTTTCAACCCAAGCAGCTAGTGAAAGTTCAGGGCCCTGGGGATGTTCCAGCTCAAAACAAAAATTATGGAGTCCAGTATTTTCTTTGATGCAGTCTTGTTTATTTACAAGGAATGTACAACATCTTCCTTCTCTGCATTCAGGAGGAACCAAGAACAAAAGGAGCATTTTCTTAATGTGCAAGAAGCCTCTTTAGCCAACAGACCCAAAAGCATTCTATCTAGATTTTCCCTTGGTCACACTGTGTTCACAGGCTACTGCTTGGCTTTCCGTTTATTTTGCCAGCTTCAGGGACGTTCCACAATCCTAGGAACTCTGGGGCATCTCTTTAACCATCTTGACTAATGGGAGCTGCAGAGCTGGCACTAATGGCTGGTGCAAAACATGGAGACCCCCCTGGCCACCCTGACCCTAGAAGCCAGAGGAACTGCCAGGCACTTTCTGGGAGCCACCCCAGGTAAGAGCCGTTAGGACCCCGCACCTCCTCCCCCTGCCTCAGCCCTCAGGTGAGGAGGCGAGCGGGGTGACCGGTCAGATGCACACTGGTCCATCTGGCCCTGTGCTGCTGGCATGTCTGTTCTTGTTGGGGGCAGGCCCATGCTGTGTCACACAGCTCCCTCACCCAGCGCCCCCCGGACACACAGCCTAGTGCCTACCTACACAAATGCACAGTGCCCTGCACACCACCACCCCTGCCCAGCACCCCCCCAACTCCCAACAACTGCCTAGCACCCCATACAGAACCCCCCACTCCCTAGTTCTTCAACACTCACACCTCACCTCCCCCACTATCCAGTGCCCTTCCCCACAGCCCCACCACCACAACTACACAGTGCCCCACACAGACCCCCACTGCCCAGCACACCCCAAAAACAGTCCCCTCACCACCCAGTGCCCTGCATCCCCTCACAGCCCAGCACCCCACCACAGACCTCCCAGACACACTGTCCCTCATACCCTGCCCCCTACCCTGGCCGCACTCACCGGCCCTGCTAGGAGGTGAGGTGAGTGTCAGCTGGGCTAGGTCCTGGGGACAGGGAATCACTCCGGTCCCTCGGGAGCAGTGTGATCAGCCAGCCCAGGGTCTGCCCCCATCCCGGCCAAGCTCCCTCAAGACCCACTTGCCTGGAGGGGCTCTCCCAAGTCCCCCCACCCTGATTCCCCTCCACACACTGACCAAGACTGGCCCCACTTCTTCACTGGTCCTACACGGCTCAGCTCTGGGGAGGCAGGCGAGGACCCACAGGAGGCAGGCACCAGAGACTGTCTGGAGCTGGAGCTACACTGGGGTCCAGCCAGGGCATGGGGCAGAGAGGAGCCAAACAAAACCACCACTCATTGCATGCCATGCAGGAGGCAGGCTGTTCTGTATGGATCCCGATTCACCACCTCTCTGGGGACACACACAGCAACCACCACGCCTGATTGCCTAATACATACACACATGCCCTTACACGCTGGGATGGATGGACAGCTCTGGGAAGGAGCCCCAGCCTGCTCCACTGGCCTCACAATGACACCAGCCTATGTCCAAGGGAAGAAATAGGTCGGGGAGGAATAAAGCTGGGAAGGGGGGGGGGGGAGAGGGAAGAGAGCTCCAAGAGGGGACAGTGTGAAAAGCACAGATCCCCCTGGACTGGGGAGGGGATCCCTAGGGGCCCAGCAAGTGGGGAATGGAGTCCAGGAAGGGGGAGGTTCTAAGGGGAACCACTGGAGCCCATGAATGGAGGGTACTGGAGCCCACAAAAATAGAGTGCCCACTAAGGGCACTGCACAGGGAGGATGGAGCCCATTGGGGTGGGGGCCACTGGAGCCCAAGAAGCATGGAACAAAGCCCATAGGCAGTGGGGTCCATGAGTCACTGGCTGCGTGAGGCAGCTGGGGGAGAGGGCAGCCGTCCCTACACACAGACTGCTGCTGGGTCTGAAGCTCCCAGGCTCATGCCGCTGCTGCCTTTTGCCAGCAGAGTCTCATTCGCTCTCGAAGCGGGGAGGCTGCCTGCTGTGTGTACATTTGAACCTCACCTCCTCCTCGGCACGCGCACCCACACTGCCACCAAGGGCCTCGTGCCAGCACCTGGGAGTGCGCATGCACCAGGAGTGTAGCTGAGTGTGTTCAGGCTGCTCTGCTGTTGCAGGGGCAGGAGTAGGGTCTGCACCGAGTGTCCCGGCCCCCTGTGCATCAAGTGAGAGGGGAGGGGTTAGGAGGCAGAGAGGAGCTGGCAGATGGGGCCAGAGCAAAGAGGAATCAGTGGGCTTGGTGTGGCCTGGGGGCACAGCGCAAGTGGAACAGGCCACACTGGGGCCCCTTGTGAGTGTGGGCCTGGTGCCGCTGAGTAGCCATGGTAAACGCAGCACTGGAAAGAACTGCCCATTCCTTGAGGCTGGGAACAAAAGTCACACTTCAATTCAGCTGTCACCTGCCAGCTCTTTTGGACCAGGCTTAGCGCTGTGCCGGATCCAAACCTGCTCTTGGCAAATGAGCTTTGGGATCCGACCAATCCAAAGTGAGCTGAAGTCGCCCATTTATTTTAAGGAGTGGGGACAGCATCCCCAGACAGCTCTGCCATCCGGAAGACTCACTCTGCAGAGACAACAGAGAGGAAAACCCACCACAGCCAATTGAGGCCAGGTGGCTGCTGACCCCCGGGGCCGGAGTGTTCCAACGGCTCTCGGCACCCAGGGCTGAGTGACAGCCCTGGAGCAGAACCCCTCTGCACTCGGGGTGCCCCTAAGAATGGCTGTACAGGGCAGCTCATAGGGAGCCCTGACTTGCAGAGCCAGCAGGGAGCCCCGCAGCCAGCTCCGTGGATGCAGTGTAAGGGCTAGGATTGCCAGCTCTGAAATGAGCTCTGCATGGGAGTATTCTGCCTCAGGGCAGGCCGGGGCTGAGCACTGCTAAGTTGCTGCCCAGGTCACTTACTCACACTGATGAGCAGGGGCTGCACCGAGTGGCATGCACCTGACTGATGTATGACCAGCATACCATTTGTCCTGATATTCAGGTAAAATTTAAAACTTGGTAGTGAAACAGAAAATTAGTCGATTGGGGATGTCCTACTTGTTAAACCCAATTGTGCTCTGTTATCTGCTGGCAATTTTGTTTTTTCAGGTTGTTTTCAGTTGTAACACAATTTACAGTAGGGATATGTAGTTCACAGTTCTGAACCACTGTAGATACTGTGGCACAATCTACAGTGGGTGCGTAATAACATGTAAGAAGCACAGAGATTGCACAGTTCTTTTCAGTTGCTAGCTATCTACTTACAGTCTTCAGCCAAAAACCCCGCCTGAATTAGCAACGGCAAGTGAGGAGCCAACTACTTAAAAACAAAAAAGACAGTGCAGGTACAGAACAGAATGGAAAACACTGTGATAGACCCAGGCCAGTTGGGAACAGCAGAGTAGTAGAAGGGAGATATACTTGCCACTGGATAAGCAGTTTTCTGTTCCCTGAGTGACCAGAGCAGGGGCTGCTCCAGGCTAATGAGAACACCTGACTCCAATTAACCTGCTAAGAGTGAGGTGAGACTGTTAAGCACCTGACTCTAAGGCCCCTCTGATGCTATAAAAGGGCTCACTCCAGTCAGGTCAGAGGGAGTCAGAGGAGAGGAAGTGTGTGTGAGGAACTGGGAGCAAGAGGTGTGCAAGAAGCTGATAGTGAGTAGGCATACTGCTGGAGGACTAAGAGATACAACTGTTATCAGACATTAAGAGGAAGGTCCGGTGGTGAGGACAAAGAAGGTGTGGGAGGAGGCCTTGGGGAAGTAGCCCAGGGAGTTGTATCTGTCGCGCAACTGTACCAGGAGGCACTCTAGACAGCTGCAGTCCACAGGGCCTTGGGCTGGAACCTGGAGTAGAGGGTGGGCCTGGGTTCCCCCCAAACCTCTCAACTCCTGATCAAACACAGGAGGAATTGACCTGGACTGTGGGTTCTACCAGAGGGGAAGGTCTCTGGGCTGTTTCCCGACCCACAGGGTAAATCTGTGAGGCAAGCAAATCCGCCAGTAAGCGCAGGACCCACCAACGTAGTGGAGGAACTTTGTCACAACACTTACACCTGGATTCAGAAATCCTACAAGTATGATCCAAAAGCCTTTACTAAAGCATGCAGGAAGGAACTTAGCATTTGCCATGGCAGTGAGTCTGATGTTAAGCATCATGCTGATTCAAAAAAATTGTGAACACCAAAAAACTCACATGAGCAATACCCTGGCCTCAAATTTTTCAGCAGGCCAAATGAATCCTTCAATAACAAGGTTATCGCTGCTGAGCTAACTCAAGTTTACCACGCAGTAATCCATCAACACTCCTATTGCTTGTGTGACTGTGAACTTAAACTGGTGCCTACCTTGTACCCAGATTCAATGAATTGCGAAGCACATCAGCTATGGCCAAACTAAAACAGAGGCATTGATCAAAAATGTGCTGTCATCACTCTCGACAGAATTTCAAAAGATCTCAGCACGCCAGATGGTCGCTATTTCTCAGTTGCCACAGAAGCATTCTAACAAGGGCAATGTGAAAACTTACCCCTTATCACTGAGATACTGGACACCCAAACAAGGGATCCAAGATAAACTGTTAGACTTCTATGAGCAAAGCAAAGAGACTGCAGAGGCAATAAGGAACACATTACTTGAAAAACTTGCAACATAGAAACTAGACCTGAAGAAAGTATCTTCCTACTGTGCTGATAATGCAAATGTGAATTATGGAAAGCGACAATCAGTGTACCAGAATTTAAAAAAACAAAATGAAAATATCTTGCCTGCAAACTGTCCTGCCCATGTTGACTGCCTTCAAGTTGACACTGTGACTCCGGTGATTAAGATGTTCTAATCAGTTCAACAGTTTCTGCTAAGAGAGTAGTAGCAATGAAGGATATGTTTGACTTTGTGGATATGGAGTATGCCACTTTACTGCGCCATGTTCCAACACGCTGGTTGAGTCTTTTCCCAGCTGTAAACAGGTTTATAAAGGTGTGGCAGGCTGTTAAGTGCTATTTTGTTTCTCTGGGCAGTGACGAGTGCCCAAAATCTTTACGGATGCTGTTCTCCAACATGAAAAACAATGAACACGGTTAGGGGTCTAGCAAAGTTGAGGTTCATCTATTTTTCTTCCAGAATGGCCTGAAAATCTTCAATAACACAGTGGTCTGTTTGAAAAATGAATGTGAGATGGCATGTGACGTGTATGCCATAATGAAAAATCTGAGAATTAAACTTCAGCAACGGAAGAATGACAAATTCTTCGGCTCCAAAGTTGAAAATCTATTAACTGAGATTCTACCTATCACTGCTGAATATCTAAGGAAAGACTTCATGAAATTTTATAATGTGTCAGTCCTACATCTGGAGAAATGGTTTGATTTTTCAACAACTGGCTATTTGTTCAATACCCAGTGCTTGAACATCAAAGCTAATAGAAATTTGAATACAGGGATCTGTCTGTGGCTGTGACAGCTATAAACCTACAGAAAACAATAGATCTTGATCAGCTCTATGATGAATACTGTATCATCAAAGACATCAACTCCAAGTTGGAAGCTGGCAAATACTCAGCTGGGGAACTCTGGTCTCAAGTGCTGAGAAACAGGGATGGTAGCACTGAATTCCTGAACATGACAAAGCTGGTGTCAATACTTGCTCAGTATACCAGTAAGCAGCGCATACACAGTGTGTGTATTTTCAATCATGAACGGTGCATGGACTGATGTTTGGAATCGAAGCAGCATAGACTTGGTGCGGTATGAAATCTTTGTCAAAATGAATTTCCGGATGAGTTACAAGGACTTCTACAGCTTTGTGATTGCCCAGAAGCAAGTCATGACTATGGCAAAATCATCCAAGAAGTACTAGATTTCTGGCCTGTCTGAGAGGTATGCAAATTGTGAAGTTGATTTATTGGCTAAATAAAAAACCCTGCCTTTTATTCCTGTTGTTTGTCTAATGTACAAATAAATCTGTAGATTTAAATATGGATTTCAACTAAATCTACAATTTAGTCAAGGAGGGCACAGCAGTCACTGATTCTAGACCTCCCTGACAGTTTGCTTCAGCTGTCAGTGGCTGATGCTGTGGCTGAAGGCAGGACTGTGGGCCTCCCCTCCATGGCTGTGGCTGGAGCCAGAGCTATAACCAGGACCCTTTGCTCCCATGCCCTGCAACTGGGACTGCAGCTGGGATCCTGTGCCCCTGTCCCATGGCAGGAGCTGGATCTGGGATCAGGCGCCCACGCCCCGCGGCTTCAGCCGGTGGCTGGAGTCGGGGCCCTGTACCCCAACCCAGGGGGCTGGAGCTGGAGCCATGACTCCATTAGCCCTTGCCCTGTGGCTTGCGGTAGGGGCCGCAGCAGGGGCCGAACAGCACACTCGCAGCTTCTTAGGCCTGTGCGCCCCTCTACTACCCCATGTCAGGGCTGTGCCCCGTGTGTCCTGATATTTTACTCTTGCAAACTGGTCACCCTACTCCTGTGAGATCTGCAGTTCTGGGCACTGAACCCCCTGCCCATTCCTCACAGGAAGAAACCCTGTCTCATAAAATGATCTATTGGAAACTCTGAAAGAAGGATCAAGCTCAGTTTCTGGTTCCCTGTACAGGTTTTTACAAAGAGGAACTATAGGGCAGGGAACAGTAAGGGGAAATTTTAAGTTGTTACATGAAAGTGTGGGCATGAAAAGTTATGCCTGAAAGAAAGAGAATTTTGCCATTCTTGGATAATCCGGTCATTATCAACTCGTGTCAACAAGTTCTTTACTCCATGCTACTTCAGATTAGTGTTGTATATAATTTAAATGAAAAGCCCTGGGTGTTGGATGCAATGAAATTTGAATAGGGTTAATATGTGAAGGAACCACGATGAAATCATAGCTATCAGTTTATGTGAGAAATAAAACCCAAATATTAACAGGGCTGTCACCTTACTAAGCCAACAGCGTTTTATGCATATGTATAAAGTACATAACCATAAAATGTAAAAACCTTTTAAATTTGCACTTAGCGTGAAATATGGTATAAAAACTCTTAAGAAATTAAGTCTTTTTAAGTGAATATAAGTTACATTTCTGTCTGTTTTCTGCAAATTATGTCATAAAGATGTAAATTCAGTCTGTTTTTCAAGTCTGTCTATACTACAACTGCTTCTGTAATATTAAAATTTGTTTAACACACACATGATTAAACAGTTATTTGTAAGTGGAGACAAAAAAAGAAAACCTGTAGCCACTATAACTATATGATAGATCCAAGTGCAAATCCTCAGTCATATTAAATGCAGAATAAACCTGGAGACTATTGTCTCATTTGGAAAATAAAATAAATAAATTTTGGTTTTAACCTTAAAATGCAGTATTCACAAGCTTATTAAACCTTTCCATATTGATCTCCTAAATACCAGTCATCAATAAATGCAGCTAACTTTGGATCAGTAAAGTGCCACTATATTTTAGTTGTGAAATAACATATTATTATCCTCATTTTACACATGGGGATCTAAGACTCAGAGGGATTAAGGCCAAAATTTGGAAAAAGGATCCACTAATTTTGATGGGTGCCCAATTTGTGATGGCTAGATTCTCCTTTTCAGAGGAGCTGAGCATCCACAGCTCCCACTGAATTCACTTGTAGATGTGAGTGCTCAACTCTTCTGTAAATCAGCCCCTCCGTATTTCAAGTTGGGCACCCAGAAAATGAAAGATATACAATTAGTGGCCACCTGTGAAAATTCCCACTTAGAAGACCTGCCCACCATCACATATGAAGTCTGTTACAAGAGCAAAATTAAGATCCATTTCTCCAGAGTCACACTCAACACCTTAACTACAAGACGACCCTTTCTTCCCAACTTCTACAAGAAATAAGGCTAGGATCTTAAAGGCCATAGCCTCATTCACTATACAACCCTAATTCATTCACTGAGCACCATCAAATTCCACACACACCAAACACAGGTTCCTGAACAGATAGAGTATGCAGAAAAGCAGAAGACTTCATGCATTCTAACTCCAGACCTCACTATGTAGATCTAATTTCAGCTGTGTAGAGCTTAAAAACTACATTAATGATGAGGACACTATAGAAAATCATCAAAGGCAGATAAATATTATTACGGACGTTCACTGAAAAGCAGTGAAAACAGAAATCAAAACCACCTTGGATCTCATTGTTGTGCTCATTCATTCAGACCACGAGGAAGCCTTTGACCCAACATAGAAGCTTTTTCAAAATTCACAAGAAAACTTCAGTAAAAGCAGCATTTTGATTTTTTCACAAGCTTCCAGAGTGGAAAATATTTCACCAAAAATCTAAGTGATGTTTGTCAAAATTGTTCCAGTTTCATAGAAGCTTCTAAAATTCTAATTCTGGCAAACAATATATATATTGTTCCATTAAACATCATACCCAGTTCCAGCCGAAATACTGTGTTACATTCTAGACACTTCATTACCAGGAAGATGTAAACAACTGGCAAGAGATCAGAGAAGAATAATAAAAATTATTAAGACGTTGGAGGGACTAATTTATAATCAACAAATAAGATGGACACACAATAACTATCTACACACATTTGAAGAGTATAAACACTAAGATTAAAAGGAACTATTTAAACAAAGTTAGGGAATACAACTGGAGCAAAAGGATGAAAATAAGGTTAAATATCAGGAAACAGTTCCTTCATTTAGCTCTTATTAGTGAAACTGTCTCTCAACAGAAGAGATGCAGGCCTTACCACCTGAGACTTTTAAAGCTAAGCCAGACAAAGCAGTGTGGAGAATATCTGGTAAGGAACATACCTGCATTGAAAAGGAGTGGATTTGATAATCTCACAGATAATCTATAACTTTGATTTCACCTCTAATTTCTGAATCTATAAAATGTCAGTTGTTAACATGTCATAACCTAGTCCCAGATTTGGACCTTAGCATCCAAAATATGGGGTTTAGCATGAAAACCTCCAAGCTTAGTTACCAGCTTGGACCTGGTAAAGCTGCCACCACCCAAAAAATTAGAGTGTTTTGGGGCACTCTGGTCCCCCCAAAAACCTTCCCTGGGGACCCCAAGACCCAAATCCCTTGAGTCTCACAACAAAGGGAAATAAACCATTTCCCTTCCCCCCTCCAGATGTTTCCTTCCTGGGTTCCTGGAGAGATACACAGAAGCAAGCTCCGTGAATCTAAACAGAGGGATTCCACCCTCTCTATTTCCAGTCCTGGAAACAGAAGTACTTCCCTTTTCACCCAGAGGGTATGCAAAGTCAGGCTAGTAAATCTAACACAAACAGATTTCTCCCTGACTTCTTCCTCCCACCAATTCCCTGGTGAGCACAGACTCAATTCCCTGGAGTTCCCCACTAAAGAAAAACTCCAACAGGTCTTAAAGAGAAAGCTTTATGTAAAAAGAAAGAAAAAATACATAAAAATGGTCTCTCTGTATTAAGGTGACAAATACAGGGTCAATTGCTTAAAAGAAATATGAATAAACAGCCTTATTCAAAAAGAATACAATTCAAAGCACTCCAGCAACTACACACGTAAATACAAAAGAAAACCATATAAACCTTACTGCCTTATTATATTTGTACTTACAACTTGGAAACAGAAGATTAGAAAGCAAGAGACAGAAATCCTTCCCATAGCCGAGAGGGACAGATTCAAGAACAGAACAAAGGACTCACACACAAACTTCCCTCCACCCAGATTTGAAAAAGTCTTGTTTCCTGATTGGTCCTCTGGTCAGGTGTTTCAGGTTACTTCTTTTCAGGTGAAAGAGACATTAATCCTTAGCTATCTGTTTATGACATAACATTTAATTATTTTGGCATGATACCCTCCCATGGTTTGTTCTACTAGTTTATACAGTACTTCACCACATGACAATACAGACATCTGAGAATCTAAGTGGCAGTCGGCGAGATAATGCTGTGTAAATCATGAAAGATTTGGAATTCTCTTCTCCTGTCTTCAAGAGCAATCAAAGACAGGCGGGTCCAGAGAAAACTCTCTCAGATAAGATGTGTCAGTTCCGAGTTTTTTCCCCACATAATTTGTTAAAATAAGTAACGAGATTCAGGACTAAAAACTTACAAAGCTTTAGTAAAGATAACAAGCTGGCTATGTAAAATGGTCAGGGCTGCAATTTGGCAGCAAATCTATATTCTCCCAGCATCTATGCTCTCACTTCAAAAACTTCAGCATATTTCCGATTACAGAGCTGTTCATCTGTTAAATCTCTGTATAAATCAGTCAAGTCACTCAGTGATCACAAATGGGGTAGATGTTAAATTTATGACATTCAAATCATTTTGCTTGAACTATCTAAACTTACTATTTTCTTTGAGCGTGTCTGTACATTCCCATTTGTGGAATACAGCACCTCTGGTGTGAAGCTGTGGAATTGTCTTCTAAGGCTGTGTCTGCTGGGGGGAAGGGCGGGGGTGGAGACTACACAAACATCCTCCTCTCATGTTCATGTGAATATGATATTATTGCCACAATTCATATAAGGAAGTGTACCCACCCCCAACTGCCTCTGTTCCTTCATCGCTGCCACATAAAACAAATCAAATTCAATTATGTACTTAGAGCCTTCTCTGGCTTTTACACATCCAGATACTGTAAATGTAGAACCTCAGAGTTACGAACACCTCAGGAAGGGAGGTTGTTCGTAATTCTGAACAAAATGTTATGGTTGTTCTTTCAAAAGTTTACAACTGAACATTGATTTAATAAAGCGTTGAAACTTTACTATTCAGAAGAAAAATGCTGCTTTTAACTATCTTAATTTAAATGAAATAAGCATAGAAAGAGTTTCCTTACCTTATCAAGGCTTTTTTTAAAACTTTCCCTTTTTTTAGTAGTTTACATTTAACACGGTACTGTATTGTATTTGCCTTTTTTTTTAATTTTATAATCTCTGCTGCTGCTGCTTGATTGTATATTTCTGGTTCCAAATGAAGTGTGTGGTCAACTACTCAGTTTGTGACTCTGGTGTTTGTAACTCTGAGGTTCTTTTATAGTTGTTAGTGCTGAGTACAGGTAATAGCTCAAGTTAGCTCTTTCCATACCCGGGAGCCCCCATGTACCCTGATTGGAACTATGTTGGGATCTGAGCCCTGTAAGGGATTCAAAAGATGCACTTCCTGTCCTTCAATCATACCAAAGACAGATACCCATATCCAGTGCCTCATATGCTTAGGAGGATCTCATTCAGGCACCCAATGACTGATCTGCTATTCTTTCACACCCTCAGTTAGGAGAGGGGTATGTTAGACTGCAGGTTTCATAAACTCAGGTTCATAAAATGCTGCTTGCCTCCAGGCTGATACCATTTCAAGCTATATCTATGTTATCCACTTGTTCTCCATACAGATACAGTTTACATTCCTTTGTAACTTTCCTTTTTGTAAAGATCAGCAATGGAGAACTTGAAACCCTATGCATTTCCTCAGTCTGAGGTCTCTCGTAACACTTGGTTGATTCTCTTTTCTGACACCTCAATATTCCTTCTCCTAACCCACAGAGTAAAAACATCTGTGAACAGAGTGACACCAACCCTGGCACTTATTTTTGGAAAATGATTTATCTTAATATGAAATAAGGTTGGGCGGATAAACACTTCCCTGTGGTGTACCATTTTTAATATTATATATGTTCAACATAAAACTTTCCCAACTCTGACTTGCATGGTTCTTTTACTGAAAAATTCTCTACTCCACTCATATATTTTTCCCGTTATCCCTAGTGCACATACTTTGTCAATAAGCCTTTCCTCCATAGCATATCATATGCCTTTTTAATATCTAGAAAGACAGCTGTCATGAAACCTCGTGACTTGTATTTCAGTTTCTAATTTAGCAGACCAATGGTACCTTATCTATACCATTGTCTTCCAAATAGACAACCAATCTTTCATTTACCATTCTCGCCATAACTTTATCCAGACAGGATATGAAGGCAACTGGTCTACAGCAGCATTTCTCAAACTGGGGTCTGCAGACCCTTGGGGGCCCCTGCAAGTACCCCAGAGTGTCCATGGCCGAACTGATGAAACTCCTTTCCCTCCATCTTCTGGAGGCTACTGAAGCCATACCGGGAGATTTTAGGCAATACAGCCATCCACTTCTATCAATAGTTTGCCTGGTTTTTGTATTGGATTTTCTACTGCATGTTTTCACCCAACTGGTATCACTCCTTTTCCCCATATCATGTTATACAATTCCAAGAGAACCTTCAAATTGCTTTCAGAGAGATATTTAAACTTTATGTTACAAATGTTATTTTTTACCTGGAAATGTATTCTTGCTGGTATCAACAGCTTTCTCAAGTTCTCACATACAAAACCATTCATTCAGTATAGTATCTTTGTGTTTACCCTAACTATATAGTGGAACGTGATTCTCTTTAATGAACTGTCTTGTAATCTGGTGGAAAACTTAATTTTGGTTTTCATCGTTACTCAACCATCAAAGTAGCAAAACTTCCACTTGTGCATTATCAGAACTTCTAACTATGCTGTCATTCCCAATAAGACCTGGGATGCAGCTACTGTTAGTCTTAATTCCCTTTGTTCTTCTACTTTGCTGGTATATTTATGATGTCTCGACATCTTCATTTATATGCCCACAGTATTTCCTCCAACTCTCTATTTGATTTCTTTATAATTCTTTGTGCTGTTGCCTTACTTCTTTTATACTTCATTAGATCTTCACTATTCATCATGGATGTAAGTTTTTAGTTTTGAGATATTTCAATATCCTAGGTATGGCTACAGAAGCTGCTACTATTAATCCCTTTATTACATTATCATTAAAATTCTTTATGTCACCACTCACATGATTATTCACAAATTCAGTATATTTACTTTTAAATAGCTCCCAGTTAGCTTTCTTAAAATTCCAGATGGGTAATTTTCCATTACCTTCAACCTTACCTTCCCCTTGAGAAGTATTAAGTTCAGGGAAATGATCACTTCCCCTTCCTTATATATTTCCCAGTTGCTGTTATTCATTCCCAGGTATAAGCAGGAAAAACTACCATCCGCTGCATTAAATCTAGTTGATGTGGCATCATTTAAAACCACTAGATTTTTTTCATGAATGAACTTTTCTAAGCATGCTCTGTTTTTATCAGTTGTCATACTTCCCCAAAATTTGTTATGACTATTTAGGTCCCCATATATAACATATAGTCTTTTAGCATTCTTCACTATTTCTTATAGCTCTGCACTTTCTAATTTCTCACATGGGTTATGGGTATTATAGATCCTGAAACAAATATTTCTCTTCTACATTGGGATCTCAACAGCATTATATTCTAGGCTTATTTCTTCATTCTCTAGTACAAATGCCTCCTCCTCTTTCTAGTTTTTGGTCTTGCCTAAAGGTAATATAACCTGGGATTTTTAAAGCAAGTTTTTAACCAGCCATGTTTCCTGGATACACATGGTTTAGCTTTAATTTCCAGGATATTTTCCTTCAGTTCTTGACTGTGTGGTAACAGATTATGAGCATTCCAAGAGAAGATTATCCCAATACTAGTCATATTTCACCATTAACTTCATTCAAAATTGTATGATTATGGACCAATGACAAGTTGCTAATATCCAAGTAGAAAGCTGTCCTTTTTTACAATTTTCATTTTTTCTGATTTTTCCCAGTTTGTGATGTACAATTTATCACTTCTATCATAAATGCAGTAACTCTTTCTTTTTCCATCACCAGTATACAATTGCCTATTCCTTCTGCACTGTTTATCATATTCTTTATAGAATAAGGCTGTCTGCAGTTCCCCTGTTCTTGTGCCAATTGTCTCTTCTTTCTCTACCTGATGCTTTAAAAGTTCCCTTACAGCAGGGTGGGGAACCTATGGCCCCGTGGGCCGGAAGCCCCTCCCACACCCTAACTTCCTCCCAGACCCCGCATCCCCACTCCAACCCCCTGCCCCAGCCCTGAGCCGCCTCTGGCACCTCAAACTCCTTATCCCCAACCCCACACCAGAGCCCGCACCCCTACCTGGAGCCCTAACCTCCTCCTGCACTCCAACCCTCTGCCCCAGCCCAGAGCCCCACAGGGCTGTGTGTGGCCCATGACTGATTTTTTCTGTGGGTCAGTGGCCCCTGATAGAAAAGAGGTTCCCCATCCCTGCCTTACAGCTTCTGCAAAAGGTATGTTAACCGTTTTTGTCTTTTGTATCATTTTAGCTTGCCTTGTGCACAATAAACGCTCTATATGCCTAAGTGTGATTACCACTGCAGTCACATTTGATCTCTGACCCTTCTATATAGTTTTCATAGGAATGCTCATCCCATTTACCACATCTTGTTTTCCTTTTACGAACAGCTTCTACATGCCCACACCATTATAATGGGAGGGGGACTATATGGCTTGGTTCTGAATATGTGAAATCCTAGTGTTACTCTCTCTGGTAGAATCCCTCCCTTAAATATAATCAGTAGAGCTATTAATGGTTTTCTGTCTCCTCCTCATTTTCTATTTAGTCACTTACTAAGACTCTCTTCTCCTGTGTTTTGGTATCTCATCATTGGTCAGCTTTAGTGGAACTCCATATATTAACTCCTTTATTTCAAATACTTTGGTAACTGGCAACTCATTTTAACTTTCCCTGGCATTTTATATTTCAGCAGTTTATCAGCTTGCTCTTTGTTTTTACATTCAATTAAAAGCTCACCATCTCACAGCCTCCTAGCTCTTACGATATCCCTATACTTTTTAATCCAGACAGCTATTTTCACAGGGATAATATTGCCTAATCTTATTTCTTAGACTAGGGAATCTTACAATTATAACCTTTTGGTTTATTTCCTTTTTCAGCTTTTCTTTTCTGCTGATATTGCCATCTGATTCTGCTTCTACTCTTTTCTTTTTTCCTCCTTTGTATCCATTCTCTCACTATCTGCAATTTCCAGAGTGACTTATTTTCAGGTCAGAGAATCTTCCATCTCCCACCAAACCAGTTCCTCCTGTTCTCAGCTTGCTGGCTTTATAGAAGTGCAACCTATCACTACTCAGCAGAGCTTCTTCATCTTCCAGACTTTCAATCCCTGGCTCTTCCTAATTGACCTAATTTAACCTGCTCCGCCTTGTGTGAGGAGGACACCCCATCACAGAGGGACAAAATGATCAAAGTAACATGCTAGCACAACAATCACTGCCGCATCATTCTGAATGGATATGAGTGGGGCAAGACTGTATTTGTCAAGACCAGAGAAAAGGATGCTATAGTAATGGAGACACAAGAAGATGAGAAACTGAATGAAAGTTTTAGCCGTATGGATGAATAGGGAAGGCAATATGTTAGCAAGAAAGAATCTGCAAAATTTAGACATAGCCTGGATCTGAGGACCTACAGAAAGTTCCGACTCAAAGATGATGCCCAGGTTAAAGGCAAATTCACACTGTAGCTGTACACCTGGCAGAGGAGGAGAATGTGGAGGCTATCTTCTGCAGTTTCATTGCTGAAGGAATCCCTCTCAGCTAGACACAGAGCTTTTAGGGTTCCTGGCACAACTCCAGCCCTGTTATATGGTGGAAAGGTCCCTCAGCAGGAGTGAGGATCTCACGCTTAAACTTGACCTCTGAAAGGGGAGGAGAATGAAAATATGAAAAATGAAAGTGGAGGAAAATAAAACTGGAAATTCAAGGATGATTCTACAAATATAAATTACCTATTATAGATTCTTTAACAGGCTTACTAGGGCTACAAGCCTTCTATCAGGGCTCTCATATCATCAAACAAACTGATTGAAGTTATGCTACTCCCCCCATTCTCTCTTTTCTAAATATTTATTGTTTCCTACAATGAAGAAATTCTCCCACAAAACATAGACAGCATCTTACAGAGTAAAAAATAAAAGTCACTTCTATACTATTAAAAAAAAATAGTACAAGATCAAAATCCCCCATGTCACTGCCGTGCTTAAGTCCCTTACTGTAGAACACCGTGGGGGGGTTCTTTGCTATAAGAGTTGTAACTAATTATAATTACTGAGCAGTCTCATTAAGAGAATTGCAATGCCCTCTTGTAAAAGGAACATTAGCTAGTGATGTTTTTGGCTGCTGGAGTTCTGACTTACTGGCAGAGTAAACAGATCTGTGTTAACTGTGCAGTGAAAGATAAAAGATGAGTACCTTAGGAATCTCTCAGTTATGATTAAAAATATGTTAGGTCTTTCCCCTCAAATGTCTCTTAAGACCTCATTTGAAGTTGCCACAAACCAGCAGCTCCATGTGCAGCTGTTCTGCTCCTGAAACGTATTTAACTGGAAATGAGCAAGGCCAGCCAAGGAAAAGAAGATAATCTCTCTATTTTACCCTTTTAAACCTTGCTTTGAACGTCTTTGAAAAATCTGGATGGGGAGGAAAATGTAATTATGAAGTCTCAGATGTGCATAGAAATTGCAGCATACATAACTTTTTTCAGTATTTCCTCATGGCCTTGACAACATAGAAGTCCAAATATAATAAAGAGCCATTTAGTACGCAGAGGTTATGTTGATATATTTTCACATCTTGTTTTATTTGCATTTCAGTATGCGTTGTTGAGATGACTGAATACTTTTCTTTTTAATATCTATTTCCTCCTTGTATTCATATTATATCCACAAATATTATTGCATTATATAATAAAGATTTCAATCAGCCAATTAAGACCTCAACCTTTTCCAACCTATTTTAGGCTCTGCAAGCAGCATATGAAAATTAAAATATATATGTAAATGTCATTATACTTTAAAGAACTATCTTCTTATCAGTTTCAAAGGGACAGCAAAGCTCTGTTCTTGCTGAAATTATATAGCACACGGTGTTAATTTAATTCTGTGTTGCATGCTTAGAAGGCCCTTACTGAACATTTTGGATGTAGTTTACAACTTAATCTTGGGACTGATTTCCCAGTATACCTACAGCATGTGACAATACACATGTCACACGTGGATGTGACTAGAGGCAGGAAACAAAGAATTAAAGCAAGAAGATTGTGTGCTGGTGTTTTTCATAAAATCATTTTTAACTCATGTTTGTTCCTCTCATATTGGAAATGAGGGGACTGATATAGGAAACATCTAATTTTTGACTGTTTCTTCCACCAAAATTTATATAAGTAATAAATTGAAAAGGCATTCTTTGATAGGCATCTAAGCACTCTACAATAAAACCAATACAAAGAACCCACAAGCCTAAATACACAGTACACCTTAATCAAAGAACCTGACAAAAGGCCACCCCATCAAATGAAAAAGATCATTTTTTGTATGAGCTGGTGACATTCCTCCCCATGGTGGCAATGGAAGAATTGAATTTGATATTGTTCAGGGACTTTAACATCCATGTGGATGATGAGTCCTCAGAATCATCTCAAGATTTTATGGTGACCACAAAACTATGGAACTATCCCAAGTGGCTTAACTAACAATAGTCAGACTCTTGATGTCATATTTAGGGTGTGATTGGTGGTTAGACAGTTGGAAAATAAACATAACGGATCAAACTACTAACTCCTGTGTTTTAAGTCTCAGCCACATCTGTTTGATTCAGACCTCTCTCTAGGTCCTCACATTCAGGCTATAGCTAAATCTTGCCAATTCTTTCTTCATAACCTAAGATCCAGCAATCCTTACCCATCCACACAACTAAAACTCTCATCCAAGCTCTCTTCATCTCACCTCTCAATTACTGCAATACTCTCCACACTGCCTGGGTGCCAGCACAGGGTGCGGTTGGAGAGGAAACAGGGGAGTCATTGACTGAACTGGAGAGAGAGGTTCCCTGCTCTTAGTTCCAGTACCCAATGGCACTCTGGCCCAAAGCACCACTGCAGACAAAATCAGGCATTGCAATGGTAGCCCTGGGCTGGAGCATGCTCAGTCACTCTGTAGGAATGATGCATGTGAAATCCAGTCACACATACGAGTGATGAAGAGATGGAGCATGCACAGTCCTGTTAGCAGTAGCATGAATTTTGTATTAAATACTTGATTACAATATTCACAGTTCACATTAACTAACTATTACATAAGTCAACCAATCAGAGAAGAGGAAATACTATGCAAGTTATTTAGGTGACACACCTATAGATTACAAATTGTGAACATTGGCAGTTCAGCAATCAGCTAACAATTCTTGCTCTGCAGATTGTTTACAGATAATGTAATTAAATATGATTTGCAAAGTTATTTGTGAAAGTTACTATCTGATCTGACAGAAAAAAGAATATGAATTGCAAATTAATATTCAGCTGAGCAAAATAGTTTCAAAAGAAAAGTCTGTTTCCAAGTGCACTGTACAACTGATTAGATTGTTAATTTTAGTGCTGATAGGTTACCCAAATATTAAGTACTGCCACCTTAATGAGGGTAGCAGGTCATATCATTGCTTTAGTGTTAGAAAAGAGACGAAGCCCTCTTTATTGACTAAATGGGAAATCCATATGATGCCCTTGTTCAGCCACTTGTTCCAAAACTATAGTTTTTTCCCCCAATTTTTAAGTCTGAGTTACCCCAAACAGGGACTTTTGCGTGATGGTAAGGATGAAATTCTTGAAATGCTTGTGTGAATAATTTCAGCCTATGGCTGACACTTGAACAGTTCACTGTGAATATTCCTTCAAGTCAATATCCCAGCTTTGTGACTAGTCCCTCAAGTCAAATGGTATTTTTGTTCCAATTGTAGGACCTAATAAACTACTGCCACCTGAAACTAATTTCACTAAACTAAAAAATTAATTTTGTTTCATGAAGACTCAAATCTGAGCTATTAGCCTAAAATTCACAGTTTTCTAGCTGTCACTGTTATCACCTCAAGACTGGAATACTGTCATTCCCCCTGCCTCTAGCTGAAGATTAAAGCCAACAAAAACTCCAGCTCTCAGAAAAGATGGCAGCCTAAACTGAGTAGGAAAAACGACTGCAATTTTATAACACCAATGCACTGTGCTCTCCACTCCCTGTCCATTTGCTTTATTAATAAACAATACTAATATCTAACTCTTGTATAGTGCTTTTCATCAGCAATGCTCAAAGAACTTTAGGGTCAAATTCAGGGCGCTGGTCTTAATAGTAATTAGTAATTATCTATTAAAAATATATGCCTTATTTCTAATTTGAATTTTTCTGGCGTCCACTTCCAGTCACTAGTTTTTTGTTGTTTCTTTCTCAGATCAATTAAAGAGTCTTAAGTACCCAGTATTTTCTGCCAGTGAAGGTGCTTATACACTGGCATAAAGTCACCTTTGCCTCTTCATTTTTAATAAGCTAAACAGACAGAACTCTTTAGGCCTGTCACTTTAGGCATTTTCTCCAGTCCTTGAATCACTTTTTTGTGTCCCTTTTCCCTCCAGTTTTTCAACATCCCTTTTAAATGTGGACACTAGAAATGTACTTGGTATTCTGGAACCCATCTTACCAATGCTGTATATAGAGGTCAAACCACCTCCCTATTCCTATTCCCCTGGTTATACATCCAAGAATCACATTAGCAAATAGCCCACTAGTTAGGGCACTCACCTGGAATGTGAAGGATCTATTTTCAAATTCCTATGCCACCTAATTTGAAGCAGGGATCTGAACCCTGGTCTCATACCTTTACACTGAGCTAACGAGTATTTTAGTGTAGGTAGCTTTCAATCTCTCCTGTTGAAGTTGTTCCACTTTGCATAAATAATTAAATATTCATTAGGCATGAGAAAGAGAATGACTCTAGAGACCACTTGTCAGCACAATCACCTAGGATGTGGGAAACTCAGGTACAAGTCCCTTCTCCAATGAATATTTGAATAGCTTTAACAGGACAGCCTAGGAGACACATGGCCTGGAATACCCAATAGTCTGGTGGTCAAGGCACTCATCTGGGATGTAGGAGATCTGTTTTAAATTCTTGCTCAAAATCAGGCAGAGATTTGACAACAGATCTCCCACAACCCAATATGTGATCTACCCATTGAGCTATTAGGTATAGTGTGATGGACAGACAGACAGACACACACACTATTCACCCCGGCTGTTTGTGCAGGTTAGGCGTACGTTGAGCATGCCTAACAGATTGGACTTGCAGGCAAGTTACGGAGGGAAAAGCCTAGTTTGAGAAGCCCACCAGGGCTTAGGTATGAGTGAGGGCTCCAACCAGCTCGATAACAGTGGGGTGGCATCAAGACGTTGTGCATGCCCATGAGTTAGGCACCTGTAGGGTTAGGTGGCAGCTAAACTGTGAGTTTCAGTAGCACTCAAATGTTGGTCTTGGATGCCTAAAGAGGCAATTGGGCGCCTATATACCTTTGAGAATCTATTCTTAATGGACTGGAAAAATATATCAGCCTCATGTAATGCAAGTACATTATCCTGCTCCTTTTCAAATACTGAACAGAAATATTTACTCAACACTAATGCCTATTCTGCATTATTATTAACAACGTTACCATCTCCATGTAATAATGGGTCTATAAAAGGAATCCTAACACTGGGATTCTAGATGTATTGACTATGTGTTATGAGAGTTATCACTGTTAAAAATTTGTAGTAGGTGCACCTATAAAGTCCATTCTCATTTTAGAGGTATTACTGATTCCCTATATTTAAAATGGGAAATATGAGTAGAAGAAATACTCTCTCTAAAATCAGAATGGATTTTTTTAGTGCACCCACTGTCCATATGGCAAGAGATAATAGCCTGAAGTGTTCTAAAATAAGATTGTGCATTTCCCTTCTGCATGAAGCTAATAATATCACAAGAATCTAACAACCCTTTTATTCCACTAGTTACTTAAAGCACACAACTGTATTGGTCTTTAATAAAAGAGCTCATTTTTATTTCTTCTAAAAATGCTAGAGGATATAAATTAGGCTTTGTATTATCCGTATGCTGAATACTCTGTCATGTTAATTAATCTGCTGAGTTTTCATTCTTATATAAGAATCATATCTTGAAAGAATATAAATATTACAACATCAATAAACATTGTGTAGCTGCTGTTATTAAAGGAATTGTATATGTGTCTTTCATTTTTTGGCTGGGAGTAGGCAGGGGTAAGAACTGAGCCTTAAAGCCTCTTATAGCTCTGCTAACATGAAATGACAGTCTTTCATAATCCTGCCTAAATGTAAATTCTTGAGTCTGTTAAAGACTAAAAGCTTCATCTGTATAAAAATTACAAAATACATCACACTTTAATTGGCAGAACAGCTATAATGTAAAGGAGATATGGCTTAACTGGAGCTCTCTCTCTAGGTAGACTGAGCTTGCCAATGAAGTTTCAATTATTTCTATTAATCCCACGATCACCCATTATTATCACTATATATTACATCAGAAAGTAGTCCCTGCTGAAAGCACTTTGATTTTTAAAAAGGAAATACTACCACCTCACTGTCCTCTCTCATCCTTTTCCCCTTCTCCTCCAAAAAACTGGCAGTAGGTTCATTGTAACAATTACTACTCTGTAATTCAATAGTAAATCATGAATTGGTAAATTGTGAAATAAGGGAAATTTATCCATTCATTAACCAATAAAAGTAACAGGCCAGATTCTCAGTGGGTGTAAAACTATGTACTTTCACTGACTGCAATAAAGCTATATTGATTTAAACCAGATGAGGTTCTGACCCATTACCTTTTCCATTGGAACATTGGAACTCCCCTGACCAGTATGTAGACAAGAGAGCAAGAGAGACATGATTAAAAACGAAAAATCAATACAAGAAACATGGAAATAATGAGACCAATGACAAAGCAAAGTAATGCAACTGTAAAGTTTCTGAGTGATGTCCATACCATTACTGTTCCATTGTTAGACTGTTGCCTAGCTATTACGCCTTTTAATCTGTAAGAACCTACACATGCTTAACTTGAAGCATTGACCACTTCTATTCAACACAAATGAGTTTAGAGTAGTCTCAGATGAAGTTAAACATGCCCTGCACAGGGTCAGGATCAGAGATTCTTAGCAACTCAAAGAGGACTCATCTTCCCACATAAGCGCCTGGCATGCTTCTGGTGCCCTCTAAATAAACAACAATAATTATTATAGGCTCCTATCAACATATTCATCTGGACATGTATTTGTTTTAACTAATTAGTAAAAAAAAAAAAAGTAAGTAAAACTATGTTTCTAATTTGCACTAGTTTTTGGTTATCTATTTGCATATTTCTGATATTTATCACCGATGGTATAATTTAAAGCTCACTGTTGATTGGGGCATTCAAAATAGTAGTGGCTACCAGAGTTTTTCTGTGGATGATGTCACAGCCTAAGCTGGTTAGCATTTGATGTTTTTTCTCTCAATGTTAATAGAAAAAAAATCATTAATTATTTGTGTTAACAAGTAAAATGGAGCTGTATGTTTGGAGGTATGAAGTTTGCCATTTGTTAAAATAAAAATAAATATTTGTAGAATCATAGAAAAGTAGGGCTTGGAGGGAATCTTATTTCCACATTTCCCTAGTTTGCTTTATGAGATTACGTTAAAAGTTTTACTACTACCTAGTCAATTATTCCCCATTTTTTAGTTGTACAGTCGATTTTTCCTTCCTAAGTGATGTAGTCTGCACTTGTCTTTATTGAATTTCACCTTCTTGATTTCAGAACAACTCTCCAATTTGTCAAAGTCATTTTGAATTCTAATCATGTCCTCCAAAGGGCTTGCAACCCCTTCCAGGTTGGTGTCATCCGCAAATTTTCTAAGCATACTCTCCACCAGGGCCACCCAGAGGATTCCGGGGGCCTGGGGTCTTCGACGGTGGGGTGCACCCGCTTTGGTGGTAATTTGGCAGCGGGGGATCCTTCCGCTCTGTGACCCCCCACCGAAGTGCCCCGAAGACCCGTGGCAGGGCCCTCCCCCCGCCGAATTACCGCCGAAACGGGAACCACCGCCAAAGTGCAGCCGGGTCTTCGGCGGTAATTCGGCAGTAGGGGGCCCCTGCAACAGGTCTTCAGGGCACTTCAGCGGCGGGTCTCAGAACGGAAGGGCCCCCCGCTGCCGAAGAACTGCCGAAGACCTGGCTGCACTTTGGCGGTGGGTCCTGCTTCTGCGGTAATTCGGCGGCGGGGGACACCCCGCCGGCAAAGACCGGGAGCAGAAGCTCCGGGGCCCCTGGCTCCACAAGAGTTTTCCGGGGCCTCCGGAGCGAGCAAAGGACCATGCTCCAGGACCCCCAAAAAACTCTCGTGGGGGCCCCTGCAAGGCCCAGGGCCTGGGACAAATTGCCCCACTTGCCCCCTCCTCTGGCGACCCTGCTCTTCACTCCATTATCCAAGTCACTAACGAAAATATTGACTAGTACCTGACCCCGACCCCCTGTGGGATACCACTAGAGATGTCCTCCCAGAATGACAGCAAACCATAACTACTCCTTGAGCACTGTCTTTCAACCAATTGTGCTCCCACATTACAGCAATTTCATTTAGACCACATTTGCCTAGCTTGCTTATGAGTATGTCATGTGGGACTGTGTCAAAAGCCTACTATTCACTAGGCCAATAATCCTGTCAGAGAAGGAAATTAGGTTGGTTTGCCATGATTTGTTCTTGACAAATTGATGCTGGCTATGCCTTATAGCTCAATTATCTTCTAGGTGCTGTAAAAGTTACTGGTAGCCCCCCTTAATAGCTTACAAGCAGCCAGTAGGGGAAAGCAGAAGCCTCACGTGTACAGTAACCTGAACTTTTAAACTATCTCTTTTCTTCTGCCTCAAAGCAAAGAAAACTTGCTTCAAACCAGTTTTTACTAAACAAATAACAGAACTGCGAGGATTGACCTACCAATCAAATGTTAACACGTAAGGGTCTTTGTCTAAAAAGTGTATAAAAAGCTTGTAAAATTTGTATGGAATAGGATCATGTACTAAAGTACAAGGCTCTCCTTTTCTCTGCAGAATAAAGCATCTTTTCCTTATCCCTGTCAGGCTGTTATTGGTTCTCAGCTAGGCAGACCCAATATTTCGGTAACAGTTTCTGGCAACCCAGATGGGCCTCTCCTAGCTCGGACATCGGACTGCGGACGGCTGCAGCAAACTTGGAGCAGCGCCACCGGGGTATTTAGCCCCTCTTCTTCACTTCACTGCGGCCCCTGGGGTTCGTGCTCCGATAAGGTGAGCCCTAATAAAATAAGGAAACGCTATCTGGTTCTGGTTCACCATCTGGTTCTGGTTCTGTTCTGTTTAACTAGTTACTGTTGTTTTTCTGCTCTGTATACATTTGGGCGTTAGGTGTGTGGGCGGAACTGAACCTCTCATTCGTAATTCCTCAGGGTGGAAGCCATTGCATGCGATGAAGCTCTGAGGTTGAATTAAAATCCTTCTGTCCCATCCCCTGCCGCGGTCAGTGTAATAAAAGTGAAAAATCCTGGTTTAGACCATAATTCCCTCTGCTCTCTGTGTAATTCTCTGTTTAAGTGTCAAAAGACAAATGGGTGGGTCTCTGGGTGAACCCTCTAAAAATAGCCCTTTAAATTATTATGTTAAATAAATGGCCTTCACCTGGTGTTCAAAAAGAAATGTCAACAAAAAAACATTTATTTTTGTCTTCTGGACTCTGGAGCTGCCCTCTCCACTGTTACTGTCAAGCCAAGAAGAGCAGACCTCTGTTTTTTGTCTTTCATATAATCAGAGAAAACTGATGCCAGCTAAACAGCATTCAACATACCATGCATTTACTGGCACAATAAAAATTATGTTTTGTGTTCTATGTTCTCTCTTGTGGTGTTTGTCTCGTGGCCAAAATTGTTGTGTTTAGTGTTTTCATGGAATGGTCTAGTTTAAAATCAGGCAAAAACGTTAAATTAAAATGCAAATGCTTGTTCTGTTCAACTTAAAATACAAAGTGTTTAAATAAATCAAAAAAATGTAATAAACTAAAGTCTAACACATTTGCTTAAGTAAAAAAAAACCCTAAAAATAGTTAAAAAACAAATATAATATAATACTACACCAAAAAAAATAGTATTAAATATCATTAAGGCTGGGAAGGCATTGCAGTAAAATCTAGTACGTTTAAAAATTGAAAATTTCCTAAATAACCAGCTAATAGCCATTCAAAGTAATCTTGAGCACCAAACTTGGCCCACTGCCCTTACAAACACATCAGGAGTACTATCTAATCTGTAGTCATAAAAACATATTTAAACACTTCCTAAGTAAAAGTGTAAACATTCACAGTGCTCCTTCCAAGCATTTGGACCGGTTATGAGGCTGTGGGCTCCCACATACCGAATCCTGATAGGTCCATAAAAAAATGCATGTAAAGCTAAATTATTCACTGTAACATCTAAAAAATTAAAACACCTGGTATACCTAACTAATTTATAGTCAGTGCCCCTAAAATAATACCTAACATTTTGAATAGGAATAGGGAGTCAAACATTTTAGCTGTTAAAACCCCTACAGCTTCAGTGTACCCATAAACTAAAGCCAGGAGAAGTTGTCACTTTTCATAATAACGTTTGCTGGAAGGGTAAAAAACAAAAAACTATCCTGACAGGACACTTACTTTTTCAAGCTAATAATAGCTGTGTGTATGTTAAAACCACCACATTGCAAAATATACATTTTAATCTCATTACCACTGCAGGCAATCATATTGCTTATTAGCCTGCAAATAAAATTTTGCAAGTAGCCCTAAATTTCCAAATACCCTTTAATTGAACCAGCTTAGTATTTAATCAATTTCAAAATTTGCTTTCATTGTTACCAAAAGTTCAAAAAAATCTCTGAAATACAAGGGCAAATTCACATGCTTCAAAATATATATCAAGTTAAAAAGTATGCCTTTCATACAGCTTATAAAGTGTTTATTTTATGTACTAAGTATAATGTATTGTGCTTTATAACTAAAACTGTACAACCCCATCATATTATTGCTATAAAAATATTATTACTTTTATTGTTATTAATTAGCTTAAAATTATGTTATTATAAAAAACGTAATAATAGTAATACCTTTCATGTCCATGCTAATCATGCATTGTCATTACATCCAATCAAAACCCCTAAGGTTAAAACAGCTAATATAAAATCTAAAATCCATGGCTTAATGCAAATAAAAATTTAAAAATATCTATTGTACTAAAAGTACAAAAAAAATATAAAAATAAAAAAACTAACAAAAAATTATAAAAAATCTTAATGCATAACAGTCTGTTAGCCAAAGTTAAGCTAGCTGTAACCCTAATAATGCAAAATTTATAAAAGCAAAAATTGTGTAAAGCAAGTAAAAAAACTGTATAAAAATTGTTTTAACCTTATGTAAATAATATGTAAATAAACTGGCGTCTCAAATAAAAAAACCAAAATACCAAAATAACCTATGTATAAACAAAATGCTGCTGTTGTTTTCCATGCTGTGTCTCTTAATCACACCTTTAGTTTTAAAGGCCTTCTCCCAGACCTTGGGTCATGGTTTACTGGCCTCTTCCGTACAATTGTTAAATAAATTATTTTCTTTCTGTTTTTCCTATGTATTGTTTGAGTAGTAATGCAATGTACAAAATGTCTGTGTAATACTGTAACCAAAGGCTCTGCTGTCCACAAAAAAACTCAGTACCTGTCTCTTCAGCTTAATCGGAAATTACGTAACGGGCCTGACAATCTGGGCCAGATTGTCAGGCCTGAAGGGTGGACTGTAAAAGTTCCTGGTAGCCCCCCTTAATAGCTTACTAGCAGCCAGTAGGGGAAAGCAGAAGCCTCGCATATACAGTAACCTGAACTTTTAAACTCTCTCTTTTCTTATGCCTCAAAGCAAAGAAAACTTGCTTCAAACCAGTTTTTACTAAACAAATAACAGAACCGCAAGTATTGACCTACCAATCAAGTGTTAACACGCAAGGGTCTTTGTCTAAAAGTATATAAAAAGCTTGTAAAATTTGTATGAAATAGAGACTTTGTACTAAAGTACAAGGCTCTCCTTTATTCTGCAAAATTAAACATCTTTTCCTTATCCCTGTCAGGCTGTTATTGGCTCTCAGCTAGGCAAACCCAATATTTCGGTAACAGTGCTTTCATTCTGATTGTTTAATAATTTCTTCCAGTATTTTTCCAAATATTGAAGTTAGGCTGACTAGTCTATAATTTCCTGGGTCTTTTTTGTTCCCCTTTTCATAGATATGTTCTGCATTTGTCCTTCTCCAGTCCTCTGGGACCTCACTCCTCCTCCATGAGTTCTTGAAGTTAATTGCTGATGGTGCTGCTTCAGCTAGTTCGTTAAGTACTGTTGCTAAGTGTAACTCGTTTTGTGCCTTAACATTTCTGATTATGTCCCTGCATGCTTGTGCTATTGCTTTGTACTTCTCCTTAGCAATTTGTACATGCTTTCACTTTTTGTAGGATTCCTTTTTGATTTTATGAAGTAACAGGATTTCTTGAAATATTTACAGTAAAATACAAAATAGCAGAAACCTGTCTAATTGCCCTGTTCATGGCAATGCAACATTTTAATATGAAAGTTTTCACCAATGAGAAGTTCACTGTGGGAATTTTTTCAACACCTGGAAGCCTCCTTTAATTTCAAGACATCTTTTCATGATGCATTTTTGAATGGGTTAGGATTGCTAGATCACTTTTCTGATAGCTGTGTCAAGCCCACACAGCCAGAAGGATCAGCCTGTGAATATATTGGGAAACCACTTACGTGCAGATGATGGCAGGACTCATCCATAATTCATAGTTCATAACAAAAGAAAAAAGCATCTTAGGGATTTAGCAAGAGGCCTCACCAAGAATCAATACAACCAGGTAACCTGGTCTGTGAGGTGCAGTATCTCACCTGGGTCACTGGAAGTTTTAAAGGTGGTTATTAAACATCATTAAAGAGTTTTTATATCCTTAATGACTCATCTCATAGAGAATTCAAGGAGTCCCCAAAATGTGTGTACACATAACTGGAGAAAACTGATTCGAAAAGAGGAGGTGGCTGGCCTAGATCAATGGAAGTGTGTCTAGACATGCAAGCTGATCCAGCTGCAGGTACTTGATAAAACGATCTGTAGACAGAGTAAATACTTGCTATCCAAGAAGCAAGTGATGATGCCAGTCTAACTAAAGAGTGGACAGAGAGGGGATTCCTTGGAAAACATACACGATATTAACTCTAGATGTGTTAAATAAACTTTTGTTTGGTTAGAAATTCAATTTTTTGTTTTTAATAAAGCTTTTTTCAGTTAAGGTTACTATCATATGGGTAATTTCATGAAGACATCCTCAAGAAGAAGGGAATCCCATAACCTCTACGGAGAGGTGCTGAGAATAAATACCTACAATACCTACAATACTTACTCAGCTTCGGACAAGACGTAAGGCAAAAAATTGTCCTCTCTCAGTGAGTTATGTTGCCATTAGGCTGCTGTCAACAAACCCAAGAGGACAAGCCAAAAGGACAAGAAGGAAATGAGAGCTGCTGCTGGTGGTGGTTTACAGAATACTAGTAGCCATGGGCCAGCTTTGATGGTGGCCACAGCAGCAGCTGTTCCCATGCTATACTTTCGCATGTGTTGCTTTGAAAAAAAAAATCACACCATGACAAAGTATTTGAGAGAAATCATCAAGAGTGGCTGACCTGCTCCTCTTTCCCTCTCAAGTTTGTCATCAGCCAGTTAAGATGTGAAGCCAATGGCAATTTTTGGCCACAGTGATGGATTTATACATGATCTCAATATAGTAATGAGGGAGTTCCCCAGGTCAGCAAGAACATTAGGAGTGTGTTTACCAGAGATGTGCAGGAACTGGAATTTCCATTCTATGACAAATTTAGCATCTCTGAATTTTCTTTCATTACAAATCTGAATGAAGAAAGTCAGAAATCTGACATTTTCTGCAAAACAGAAATTTTCAAAGAAATTCCAATTTGTAGGGGCGAGGTGGGGGGGGGACCAAAAAGGGATTGTTTTCAAAAATTATGCTCAAGGAGCCAGCCAAGTGGCTGGGCAGCTCAGAGAGTCCACCTACTTGTCAGAGGAGCTGCTAGGGAGCTGGAAATCCCAAGGAGCAAGCCAGACATGCTGACAGGTCAGCTATCCCTCCTCCAGATTTCCATCAAATCAGCATTTTCCAATGGAAAGCTGTTCTGCTGGAAAATTTTCAGCCAGCTCTAATGTTTACCATTGCCCACAAGGAGGATATTTCAGTCACTCCTACCTGGCAACAGCATCATCACAAGAACACCCAATGCAGAGTCATTTTCCCTCCCCCAGATAAAGCAAGTGATAAAGTATATTCTTTGCTACACCAGCTGCAGCTGTTTAAGAACACAGAGCAAAGGAACCTTGTGCACTAGACCCACATAAAAATCTATGGCTGTTTGATGATTCCACAAAACTGTTTAAAACTGATGATGTTCTTATCAGCAAAGTGATAATGTTCACTTTGCTGCTGGAGAATAGACATCTCTCTGATCCATCAGGATGGGCTGGAAGTTGATGATATAATACTATCACTGATATGCAGCAGATGTTGCAGAGTAATCAACAAATCAAGGGCATGCTGTGATTTCCCCATATTTTTATCTGCCAAATGCCTTAACCCATCTAAAAACACCCTGCCCACTTTCTTGCCTGCAGGACAGAAGGATCCGTAGTCAATCCAAATATAGACTCAAGATTTGTCATACTATATTGATGTCTCTATAAAAGTATCATATTAGAGAAAATTAATAACTGATTTGGATTCTCATGACAGCAATATCTGAGTGCCTATGTTAGATACCAACCCAATCATGCTGCTTGTGCTAGTGTTGTACTTCTACTTATCCAGATTCATTTTCTTCATTTGTTTTCTAATTTTAACAGAAAATATTAATATAAGCTACATTTTGGTTTCAAAGAACCCAAAATTACCTTCTGCTTGGAAGTTGTACATTTATGCTATATCAAAAATAGTTCTTTATTTTTATTACAGTCATTTTAAATATGCTGTTTTCATTTTTAAACAAAAAGCTTGGCTGTATTAAACACTTGTATATAAACATCCCATATGTCAAAATAAGTTCATTCAAAGAAGATAAATATTTAGAAAGGGATATCAGACCCTTCTGTGTTGCTGGATAACAAAGTCAAATAACCCAAGTGTGTGTTACATTGCCTATGGATACTGAAAAATAAGATAATTAACAGAAGAAAGTATGTTTTTCCTAAGTGTGAGATATTAGTCCCATAGTAAACAAACACAGTTCAACTTGTTGACATAAAGAGGGCCCAGTCCTGTAGTCCTTACTCAGACACATCTTCCATTGTAGTCAATTGGTATTTTGCATAAGCAGGCACTGAACAAAGACTGAAGGACTGTCCAGATCAATAGGAATTTTGTTAAACATTTTAAAATATTTACACTTTATACCCAGACATTTTGTTTTGATTTTTAGCATTTATAAGGTTGCCTGAATAAACGTGGTTGACATTAGGCCCAAGAAACTGAAAACTAAGGTCAAAATCCAACTCTAGACAATTGCAGCGCTGGAATGGGTTACCTAGGGAGGTGGTGGAATCTCCTTCCTTAGAGGTTTTAAAAGTCAGTCTTGACAAAGCCCTCCCTGGCTGCGATGATTTAGTTGGGAATTGGTCCTGCATTGAGCAGGAGGTTGGACTAGATGACCTCCTGAGGCCCCTTCCAACCCTGATATTCTATGATTCTATGACAATATTGGATGCTAGAAGAACAGTAAACAAGAAAGGATATAGCCAGATCCAAATCTTTCTGTAATACCTAATGGATAATGGACAATGGAATTCTTGCAGATAAATATTTTTCATGCATTATGTACAAGTTAAATTAACTAAATTTAAAATCTTTAAAAATCTATAGAGATTTGTTTGAAAAGATATGTAAAAGCCATGAGGTAAATTTAAAAAAAACAGAATTAAAACTCCAAGCCTCTGATATTCCAATGTTTTATAAAGAACTGTTCATGAAAGAATGGGGTCATTATGCAGGTTATAAAATACAGTGAACTGCATGCTAAAGTAGTCTTTTACCAAAGTGAAATCCCCTTAAGCCATGTTAAGGAATGCATTTTGGTGACACTTGCAATGCTACTGGGTCAAATCCTGAACTTGGTTCAGAGCTTTACCCCAGCTACATAGTCCAGATAGGCTCTGCAAATGTGGATTCCTCCATGTAGTATTCTATATAGCCACCAAACCTCTTCCAGTTTCCACACTGTGGAGTTCAAGACTCTCCTCACTGCATGGAATATATGTGATAATCTGGATATTTATTCCAGTGTTTCTAGAAGGCCACGGTGAGAAGGATTGTGTCCTCCTCAGATGAACCACATTTAGAGAGAGGATTAATGTGTGAATGGTTTGGAGGCAGCTCCTAGTACATAGCGCAAAAATTAAGCTCTCAATTCAGGGAAGGAAGCAACCCATCTAGCAAAAATGCCGCCAAATGATAGAATCAGGGATGCATAAGACAGTCCTCACTTAGCCACCAAACCCCTACTCCTATGCATCACATATAATATTTTTAAGTTACTCACTCTAGGACCCTGGATCCCATTCTTGCCTCACTTCTCATATAGTGTCACAAGATTACCACTGCTTTGAAGCTGCAATAATTTGTAAAATCCCTTTTCAAGGGGAAGAAGCATGGGGATTACTATCCTCTACATAAATAATAAATAAGCCTACCAAAATACATATGCAACTAGGTACATAATATGTTCTCAAACATGAACAAAGAATTTACATTCAATATCACATGTAAGCATTATATTTACCCCCACTAATGTTTTCTTTAATCTAGCATTTTTTAAATGTATACCAAATCTATGTTTAAATGACGTTAAAATTGCAAAGCAAACAAAATAATCCATGATGCCTTTATATACCATTTAGAAGGTAAATCAAGTAGGTCTTAAATCTCATGTCCTGAAAGGCCTCCAAACACCTCCACCCTGCCTTTTGTTTCTTACCATTGCCCATATCCACCTAAAATTCTAACAATATCTAACTTTTCCAAATATCTATTGGATTTGGGGGGGGGGATATTTTTCACTTTTGTATATCCTATTATGTTGCAGAATCATTTAGTATGAGAAGCAAAGAGAGATGAAAGATAGAAATAAGGTATTAAATAACAATCTCCTCATTATCCTTGCTTAATCGGGCTCATTTTAGCTCTACTTAATTGCGGGTAGAAAGGAAAACTGTAGGTTACTTAAATTGCCAATCTTCTGCTACTGTGGCCACAGTTTATTATTATTATTATGTAATAACAAAACCTGTTAGGAGAAAAGATGGAACTGATAGATGTAGGTAAAAACCCTACTATTTAGGCATCCACACATCATAGTATTCAATTGCAGAAAAATCCAACATGCACAATTGCCTCAATCTTTCTAGGCATTTTAAAGTTCAGACTCATTTCAAGGCAGAGTAAGTGAGCAGGCTGTGCTTCTTATACCAAATATCTCCATTAGAAAAAAAAGACAGTGTGACCTCCAGACCTTGAGAAGGAAAAAAAAGTGTCTGAGTACAATGTAACCTCACGCAATAACTCCCAGTTCACATTTTACCCAGTGTTTTCATACAACTCCTTCTAGTTAAAACTGGACTTAAACTTCAATTAATCTGGAGCAAACTGAAAAGATTCAGGCAACTGAAGATGCAGATAGGCACCTAGAGAGATTTTCAAGAACACCTGCACGCTTAAATTCCATTTAAATCAACAGGAGTTAAATGTCTAGGCACTTTTGAAAAGCCTACTATATGCCTATCTGCATCTTTAAGCACCTAAATACCTTTACAAATCTGGCCCCTAGTTCCTTAGTAAGAACCTGTAGTTCTTACTCAGAGAGCACAACGAAAGTAGCAGCATATGGGAAAGGGAAAATAGACTAGAAGTTTAGCAGAACAGAAACCCCATTAAGGTCAGTGTCTGACAACTATGAAAATATCTTTTATTGGACCAACTTCTGCTGGCGAGAGAGAAACTCTTGAGCTACACAGTTTAAGCTATCTGTTTGAATAGATAGTTTAAACTCTGTGCAGCTCAAAAGCTTGTCACTCACCCACAGAAGTTGGTCCAAAAAAAGATATTATCTTACCCACTTTGTCTCTCTCGAATAGCCTGGTACCAACATAGCTACAGCACCACTGCATACAGCTATCAAAATGTCATCTTTGGAACTTGTTCTCATAAAGCTCCACATTTCTGCTACTGTGCTTATCAGCCGGACACAGTGGCTGCCATTACTCACCTATTCCACATAGTAGTTACCGAGATATAACAATTAATCTTCTATTCCAAGTAATGATCAAACTACAATATCTCGGATGCTGTTTCTTTGATGGCAACCATTATACCTGGGTATATATTTGGCAGGATCCCCCAATGCAGCATGGCTGCTTTGTGTCAAACTGCCAGTGGAATCTGAGTTGAAGGCACGCCCAGTCCTTGGAGGCATACCCCAGTAAAACAATGATCATGGGGCAGAGAAGAACCAACACAGTAGTTCCTGTGGACCTTACTAGCAGTGCAGGTAGCATAGTCAGAAGCCTTACACTGTGTTGATTCCTATCTGTGGTTTTCAACCTATTGGAGCTGTTGGCTGCCTATGTAATTTACATTCTGCCTTCATGTCAGTCTAATTGATGCCAGCGGACAGGCCAAGCACACAGCATGTCCAAGATCAGAGAGTGTAAAAATGAGCTTTACACAACCTTTACAATTGCCATACTTCACTTGTGTGCTCTCTGCTTATAGCTGAAGATAAGTTTATTTATATATAGGTGGATGGGAAATAGAGAGATGATAACTGGAGGGACTGGACTGTGTTGTGTGAATGGGGATTACTGAGTGTGTGAAGGTTAAAAGGGGACAACCGAAGGTGTAAGGGAAAGTTACTGGGGGCTAATTTAGTGTGCCAGGTATAAACAAAGAGTAATTCAGTTGAAAAATCAATGGAGTTTTACCTTTATAAAGTCAGTGAGGAATCAGAATCAGTCCCTTATTTTTAAAATTCTTTTAAGTCCAAAAAGTAGGATTGCAAGTAATGTTGAACAATTTGGTTTGGCAATTTTTTGAATAATAGGAAAAATTCAGATTCACTTTTAGAGACTGATTTTTCAGGCTAGCTTCATTCAACAGCCATTTTAGTACCCACTACATTGCTGGCACAAATAACTGCAAGAGCAATTTTGTATCTGCAATTATATTTTTGTTCTAATTAATGTCACTGAAATATCCAATCTTCTAATATGCAGGAACAATCAGGTAGATAGACATGTTGGTGACATAAATTTGGCCTTCAGGGCACGCTGCAGAAAACATCAATTTAATAGGGCCTCTGGGGAATGCTAAAGATATGGGGCTCTGGATAGAGTTGAAGGGGTTTTGCTCTGTGTTTATTAGCTAGCATGCTATTGTTAAACATTCTAATGGTACTGCTGGGTGAACTTTTTTAAAATTACAATCAAAGGCCAAGATATTGCACCAAGTTAGACCCAGGTGTATAGACAGTCCTTCATGGAGTCCCATTGCTCCTGGATAATCCAAAGCATAATGCTTCACAGAATCCCGGCCACAGTATTTACAGATGATATTATATTCTATGACAACAGTGATTCAGATGCTGTCACACTACAAGCTAGCAACAGTGACCAAGTAAACATTGTGACTGGAGTTGCACACATAATGGGGGCAGGTGGCTGGCAGCTGCTACTGATATTTTAGCATTAGATGCCTGAAGCAAGCAAATAGGTCCAACAACCACCCAATCTGGTGATGAATTAACATGTAATTGGCCCTACCAAAAAATTAAGGAGCATTGTAGAATAACTAATAAATCCCTGTAGGCTACAGATTGCAATCACTGCACATTAAATAACGTGCTAGTCTGCTGTAAAAGAGATGGAAAACACTATATAAGCTAGAGCAATTACAGCTTCAGATGTAGCTCTCTGCCTAATTCAGTGACTGCTGCATACTAAATGCTGACCGACACACAACTGAGTGCAAACTAACTACATTCATGAGGCAAGCACAAAAGACCAATAGAAATCATTGCTGAGTAGCACAGAAACCTGCACTCACAATGAGACTCAGTTGCATTGCACTAACTCGATTTTTTTAAGTTAAAATACATATTGTGAAATATTAGTGCAGTAATACTCTAAAAGAAATTGAGTGCTGACAACACAAAACATATTCCAACAACATTCAGCAGCAGTACTTGTAATGATAATAGTTCCATTATTATTTTCAAAAATAAACATTCCACACAGCAACCTTAGACCCACTATCTCACAAGACACAGTTCTTTGTCCCAGTATTCAGCACTGCATCCATCCCCTGTTCACTGAAATCCCAATCCCAGAGGAGAGCCTGCACTATAAGGTGCCCTTTTAAATATGGATTACAGCATCCTCATTTGGATCCATGTGTCTTGCTAATATGCATGGATGTCATGGGAGCAGTAATGCTCAGTCTGTTATATAGTAAAATGGTTGAATGTTAGGCTGTCCCATTTATAACAACAAGGCTACTCTCATAAAAAAATGGCAAAATCGAAGTTGATAGATTCCCAAGGTTCACTGAATGCCCAACCAGTCCCTATTTCTGTGTTTTCTAAAAATGTTGACTATTACATTTTTAACAAGACTCTGAAGCACAATATCATTACATGGGTAACTGTGGAGTGTGATAAACTATAGCCCATGGCATTTTCTATTTACCACGATTCTATTATAGTCAATGAATCTGACAGAAATCCACACACAAATTAGGTATGCAGGAATATAAATACTGCAATACTAACATTAGAGTACAGCCTGAATGGCTTCACTCAGTTCACATTTGCAGTGCTGGATCACAAAATGAGATACTGGGAATATGACAAGTACTTGTAGTCTGTGTTGGATGGTTTTGGATATCAGCACAGCCTATTTAACTGTGATTTCATGCCGCTTTGAGCAGAGTATGTGACAGCACCTGTGCCATATTACAAGTATGAAGACTGCTCATGTCAAGCATTGGTAATTTGTTTGCCTTCATAGGAGCATAGTTTAATTTTTCAATGACCATTCCTGCTACTTGTCCCCCATTACCATGTTATTTATGTCTAAGGACTTCTCCAGATAGGCCTCGTTGCCCCAGCTCTCAAATTTTGTTGACCCGGGTATTGTAATATTAGTGGGAGTCAACAAATGGCACTACTACCCATAGGGTTATAATAGTTCTATTTATTTCAAGGTATAAAAAGTTAACCAGTGAAGAAATGCTACTTTTTAAGCTTCTTTTTACTTTATTTAAGTTGAAAATATCACTAGTTTATCACTAGAATATCACTGCTCTGCCTTAGTGTCTCTCTCTCTGACTGATTGATTTCTTAGGTAAAGAGCTACTGCCTACATGCTACAACTACGTGAACATACAAAACATTAGATTGTATTAAAACATTGCATGATCTCTGTAATAACCTTAGTCCCAGATCTGGACCTTAGCGTCCAAAATATGGGGGTTAGCATGAAAACCTCCAAGCTTAGTTACCAGCTTGGACCTGGTACTTGCTGCCACCACCCAAAAAATTAGAGTGTTTTGGGGCACTCTGGTCCCTCTGAAAAACCTTCCCTGGGGACCCCAAGACCCAAATCCCTTGAGTCTCACAACAAAGGGAAATAATCCTTTTTCCCTTCCCCCCTCCAGGTGCTCCTGGAGAGATACACAGACACAAGCTCTGTGAAACTACACAGAGTGAATCTCCCTCTCTGTTCCCAATCCTGGAAACAAAAAGTACTTTCCTATTCCCCCAGAGGGAATGCAAAAATCAGGCTAGCAATTCAACACACAGATTTCCCCGATTCCTTCCTCCCACCAATTCCCTGGTGAGTACAGACTCAATTTCCCTGAAGTAAAGAAAAACTCCCACAGGTCTTAAAAGAAAGCTTTATATAAAAAGGAAGAAAAATAAGTACAAATGTTCTCTCTGTATTAAGATGATACAACACAGGGCAATTTCTTAAAAGAATATTGAATAAACAGCCTTATTCAAAAAGAATACAAATCAAAGCACTCCAACACTTATATTCATGCAAATACCAAAGAAAAGAAACCATAGAACTTACTATCTGATCTCTTAGTCCTTACACTTAGAAACAGAAGACTAGAAAGTAGAACTACTTCTCCAAAGCTCAGAGAAAAAGCAGGCAGCCAGAAAACAAAGACACAGACACTCAATTCCCTCCACCCAAAGTTGAAAAAATCCGGTTTCCTGATTGGTCCTCTGGTCAGGTGCTTCAGGTGAAAGAGACATTAACCCTTAGCTATCTGTTTATGACACGCCCCCCAAATTGCAGACAGTGGGGAAGCTCACTGGCGGCGATTTCCTTCTAGAACTTGAAAATAAACAGATTAATACAACACATACACCTTTACATATACTCCTAAGTATATAACTAACAGACTTCTACATTTTAAGAACACTTTTTAACTACTGAATTCTGGGAAACTCTCACGGGAGAGTGCATCAGCTACTTTGTTAGAAGCTCCTGTGATGTGTTGAATTTTAAAATCAAAGTCTTGGAGAGCTAAACTCCAACGAAGAAGTTTCTTGTTGTTCCCCTTGGCAGTATGAAGCCACTTTAGTGCAGCATGGTCAGTTTGTAGTTGGAACCGCCGTCCCCAAACATATGGGCGTAGCTTTTCCAGGGCGTACACAATGGCATAGCATTCCTTTTCACTGACTGACCAGTGACTTTCCCTCTCAGACAGTTTCTTGCTGAGAAACACGACAGGATGGAAGTTGTGATCTGTTGCTTCCTGCATGAGCACCGCTCCTATACCACGCTCAGATGCATCTGTGGTTACTAGGAATGGCTTGTCAAAGTCCGGGGCCCTGAGCACAGGGTCAGACATGAGCGTTGCCTTAAGTTGGGTAAAGGCCTTTTGACACTCATTAGTCCACTTAACTGCATTTGGCTGGGTCTTTTTGGTCAGGTCGGTCAGTGGGGCAGCGATTTGGCTGTAGTGGGGTACAAATCGCCTGTAGTATCCGGCCAAGCCTAAGAAGGATTGGACCTGCTTCTTGGACCGTGGGACAGGCCACTTTTGGATAGCATCCACCTTGGCCTGTAGGGGGTTTATGGTTCCTCGACCCACCTGGTGCCCCAGGTAAGTTACTCTGTTTTGGCCTATTTGACACTTTTTGGCCTTAACAGTTAGTCCTGCCTGCCTGATGCGCTCAAAGACCTTTTCCAGGTGTAGTAGGTGTTCGGGCCAGGAGTCAGAAAAAATGGCCACATCATCGAGGTAGGCAACTGCAAATTCTCCCAGTCCAGCTAGTAGACCATCTACCAGCCTTTGGAAGGTGGCGGGTGCATTTCGAAGGCCGAAAGGAAGGACATTGAATTCATACACCCCCGCATGGGTGACGAATGCTGACCTGTCCTTGGCAGGTTCATCTAGCGGTACTTGCCAGTACCCCTTGGTTAAGTGTATTGTAGAGATGAACTGGGCACGTCCCAACTTTTCCAATAGCTCATCGGTACGTGGCATTGGATAGTTGTCCGGACGAGTTACAGCATTTAGCTTACGGTAGTCCACGCAAAAGCGTATTTCCCCATCTGGTTTGGGTACCAGAACCACTGGAGATGCCCATGCACTGGTAGATGGGCGGATTATACCCATCTGTAGCATGTTCTGGATCTCCCGTTCTATAGCAGCTTGGGCATGAGGAGACACTCGGTAAGGTGGGGTTCTGATTGGGTGAGCATTACCTGTATCAATGGAGTGGTATGCCCGTTCAGTCCGTACTGGGGTGGCTGAGAACAATGGGGCGAAGCTAGTGCACAGCTCCTTGATTTGTTGCCGCTGCAGACGTTCCAGGGTGGTTGAGAGGTTCACCTCTTCCACGCCACCGTCTTTTTTCCCGTCGTAGTAGACACCGTCAGGCCACTCAGCATCCTCTCCCTGGACTGTAAACTGACAAACCTGTAAGTCTCTGGAATAGAAAGGCTTGAGAGAATTAACATGGTACACTTTAGGCTTTAGTGAGGAATTGGGAAATGCTATGAGGTAGTTTACAGCTCCCAGGCGCTCTTGGACCGTGAATGGCCCTTCCCATGATGCTTCCATCTTATGGGCCTGTTGCGCCTTCAAGACCATAACCTGGTCTCCTACCTTGAAGGACCGATCTCTGGCATGTCTGTCATACCAGGCCTTTTGCTCTTTTTGAGCATCCTTTAGGTTCTCTGTAGCAAGGGCTAAAGAGTGTCGGAGGGTGCTTTGTAGGTTGCTTACAAAGTCCAGAATGTTAGTTCCTGGAGAAGGCGTAAACCCCTCCCATTGCTGCTTCACCAACTGTAATGGCCCCTTAACCTCGTGACCATACACAAGTTCAAATGGTGAAAACCCTAAACTGGGATGTGGTACAGCCCTGTAGGCAAACAGCAACTGCTGCAACACTAGGTCCCAATTATTGGAGAATTCGTTGATGAATTTTCGTATCATGGCCCCCAAAGTTCCATTGAACCTTTCAACCAGGCCATTGGTTTGATGGTGGTACGGGGTGGCAACCAAGTGATTCACCCCATGAGTTTCCCACAGTTTTTCCATGGTCCCTGCCAGGAAATTAGACCCTGAATCTGTAAGGATGTCAGAGGGCCAACCTACCCTGGCAAAGATGTATGTTAAGGCCAGGCACACCGTGTTAGCCCTGGTGTTGCCTAGAGCTACTGCTTTCGGCCATCGGGTAGCAAAGTCCACTAAAGTCAGTACGTACTGCTTTCCTCTGGGCGTCTTTTTTGGGAAAGGGCCCAGAATATCCACAGCTACTTGCTGAAATGGGACCTAAATTATGGGGAGTGGCTGGAGAGGGGCCTTGACCTGGTCTTGAGGCTTTACCACTCTTTGGCATACCTCACAAGACCGGACATACTTGGCAACATCCTTGCCCATCCCCTCCCAGTGGAAGGACTTCCCCAACCGGTCTTTGGTTCTGTTCACCCCAGCATGCCCACTGGGATGATCATGGGCTAAGCTTAAGAGCTTCCCCCGGTACTTAGTTGGAACCACCAACTGTTTTTTGCGGCTGCCATTGTTCCCGGTGTCCACCAGAAAGAATTTTCTTGTATAAAAGTCCTTGGTCTATAACAAACCGGGATCGATTAGAAGAGCTGAGAGGCGGTGGGGTGCTCCGTGCCGCCGCCCAAGCTTTCTGAAGGCTGTCATTCGCTTCCTGCTCAGTCTGGAACTGTTCCCTTGAGGCTGGGGTCACCAGTTCTTCCTCAGACTGTGGACTTGGGCTTGGTCCCTCTGGAAGCGCTGTAGGTGATGGGGTTGTTTCCGTTGCTGGTGAACCGCTTTCCGCTGGTGCACCTGAGGGTATTTCAGGCTCTGGCTGAGCCTTTTGGGTATGGCTGTCTGTTGCTTCTGCCAGTTTTGGCTCGCTGGCGCCCTCTGGCGTTGAGTTTGAAGATGGGGTTGCAATGGCTGGTGCTGGTTGCTGTTCCAGTTCCGGGCCTGGGACTGGAGGTGCTGTGGCTGTTTCAGTGGTTGGCATGGAATCCGGGTCCACTACCTCTGTCTGGGTCTCTGGTAACACAGACGGGGCCTCTGTGGACGGCTCAGGAACAGGAATGGGTCTGGAAGCTTGCCTGGTTTGGCTACGTGTAACCATTCCCACTCTCTTGGCCCGCCTCACCTGGTTGGCCAAGTCTTCCCCCAGTAGCATGGGGATAGGATAATTGTCATAGACTGCAAAAGTCCACATTCCTGACCAGCCTTTGTACTGGACAGGCAGTTGAGCTGTAGGCAAGTCTACAGCTTGTGACATGAAGGGGTAAATTGTAACTTTGGCCTTTGGGTTGATGAATTTGGGGTCAACGAAGGATTGGTGGATAGCTGACACTTGTGCCCCCGTGTCTCTCCATGCAGTAACCTTCTTTCCGCCCACTCTCAAATTTTCCCTTCGCTCCAAGGGTATTTGAGAGGCATCCGGGCCTGGGGATCTTTGGTGTGATGGTGGTGTAATGAATTGCACTCGCATGGTGTTCTTGGGACAGTTGGCCTTGATATGTCCCAGTTCATTACACTTAAAGCATCTTCCATCTGATGGATCACTGGGCCGAGGTGAGTTACTGGAGACTGGTGAGGTTGAAGGGTAGGGTATCTGTGGCTTTACTTGGGTGGTATGTGGGGTCTTTGGCTGTCCTCGGTTGTAGGGTTTATGGTCTGTGTGCCCCCTGGGGTAATCGTTCCCCTTGACAGTAGCTTTCTTGCTTTCTGCCAGTTCCATCCATTTGGCTCCAATCTCCCCCGCCTCAGCGATATTCTTGGGGTTTACATCTTGTATGTACCGCGTGATGTCTTCAGGAACACCATCCAAGAACTGCTCCATTTGTATGAGGAGGTTCAGTTCTTCCAAGGTTTGAATGTTGTTTCCTGTTAGCCAGGCCTCATAGTTTTTTGCAATGTAGTAGGCGTGTTTGGGAAATGACACCTCTGGTTTCCACTTTTGGGTTCTGAAGCGCCGACGGGCATGATCTGGGGTTATCCCCATCCTGTATCTGGCCTTGGTTAGAAAAAGTTTATAGTCATTCATTTGGTGCTTAGGCATTTCAGCTGCCACCTCTGCTAAAGGTCCACTGAGCTGTGACCTCAATTCTACCATGTACTGGTCTTCGGGAATGCTGTACCCAAGACAGGCTCTTTCAAAATTTTCCAAGAAGGCCTCGGTGTCATCACCTGCCTTGTAGGTGGGAAATTTCCTGTGCTGTGGAGCAATATTTGGCGCCGGGTTGTTAGGGTTGGCTGGCACAGGCAGCCCAGCTTTTGCCAACTCCAGTTCATGTTTTCTCTGTTTTTCCTTCTCTTCATTCTCTTTTTGTTGCTTTTCCATTTCTCGGCGGTGGGCCAACTCTTCTTCTTCTTGTTTCCTTCGGTGGGCGAACTCTTTTTCTTCTAGTTTTCTTTTGTGTGCTGCCTGTTTGATTTGTTCTTCTCTTTCTTTCATCTCCATCTGCCGCCTGTGTTCAGCTTCTTTGATTTGTTCTTCGGCCGCAATTTTTGCCTTAGAAGTCATGATTCCTGTTTTCTTGTGTTGGGGTGCCCTCCGGTGTTTATCTTCTGAACTGCAGGTTCTCTGTTGCCTCCTGAAGTCTGCCTAGCAACAGTGCTTTTTTCCTTTTCTCTCTCTAGCTAATCTTCAATGTCAAGTAAACCTGAAAAACCACTTTATTTGCATTCATATAGTGCTGGTATGACTCTCAATGGGAGTGCTATTGTGTGACAAAAGACTGTTAATAGTCCTTAACGACTTCTGCTTAACATGCAAGCCACAAACTGCCAGAGAGAGCAGAAAAAAAAATTTCTCTCTGGTTCCCTTTTAAAACCAAACTGTTTCTCTCTGCTAAAAAGCCCTTAGCAGAGAAAAGAAAAATATAATATTTCTACTGGCTTCTGGGTTCTGTCTATCTCCCACCAGCTGCCACTCATGTAATAACCTTAGTCCCAGATCTGGACCTTAGCGTCCAAAATATGGGGGTTAGCATGAAAACCTCCAAGCTTAGTTACCAGCTTGGACCTGGTACTTGCTGCCACCACCCAAAAAATTAGAGTGTTTTGGGGCACTCTGGTCCCTCTGAAAAACCTTCCCTGGGGACCCCAAGACCCAAATCCCTTGAGTCTCACAACAAAGGGAAATAATCCTTTTTCCCTTCCCCCCTCCAGGTGCTCCTGGAGAGATACACAGACACAAGCTCTGTGAAACTACACAGAGTGAATCTCCCTCTCTGTTCCCAATCCTGGAAACAAAAAGTACTTTCCTATTCCCCCAGAGGGAATGCAAAAATCAGGCTAGCAATTCAACACACAGATTTCCCCGATTCCTTCCTCCCACCAATTCCCTGGTGAGTACAGACTCAATTTCCCTGAAGTAAAGAAAAACTCCCACAGGTCTTAAAAGAAAGCTTTATATAAAAAGGAAGAAAAATAAGTACAAATGTTCTCTCTGTATTAAGATGATACAACACAGGGCAATTTCTTAAAAGAATATTGAATAAACAGCCTTATTCAAAAAGAATACAAATCAAAGCACTCCAACACTTATATTCATGCAAATACCAAAGAAAAGAAACCATAGAACTTACTATCTGATCTCTTAGTCCTTACACTTAGAAACAGAAGACTAGAAAGTAGAACTACTTCTCCAAAGCTCAGAGAAAAAGCAGGCAGCCAGAAAACAAAGACACAGACACTCAATTCCCTCCACCCAAAGTTGAAAAAATCCGGTTTCCTGATTGGTCCTCTGGTCAGGTGCTTCAGGTGAAAGAGACATTAACCCTTAGCTATCTGTTTATGACAATCTCAGAAACTCTCTTGTAAAGGAGGAACTAAGAAAAAAAATCATCAGAACTATGGGTTTGCTGGAGTTCAGCTACCCAGAATGAATTGGAAAAGTATGATTTTTTTATGAATGCTGGAAGAAACTCAAACAGCATGCAGGGGCCTCATTTTAAAGGTCCATTAAAATCAAAAAAAGAGAAAGAAAAATGCTGTTATTTGTTAAAATGGGTTAGGGAGAAAGGTAAAAAAAATTTAAATTATTTAAATGGACAGGTCAACTGAAGAGAAGAAATGGCACATTAAAATAGATCTGGTCTACACTTAAAATGCTGCAGCTGCTCAGTGTAGACACTACCTAGTCAAGGTAAGGGATTCTCCCATTGGCGTAGGTAATCCACCTCTCCGAGACATGACAGCTGGTTTGACAGAATTCTTCTATCGACCTAGCAGGGACTTAGGTCTGAGGATGGAGTGGAGGTTAAGGATAATCTAGGCATGGCCCAATATCTAAGACAAATACTTTGCCTCAGTCTTTAATGAGGTGCTTAGGGATAATGGCAGGATGACAAATGGGAATGAGGATATGGAGGTAGGTATTACCACATCCAAGGTAGAAGCCAAACTTGAACAGCTTAATGGGACTAAATCCATGGGCCCAGATAATCTTCATCCAATAATATTAAAGGAACTGGCACATGAAATTACAAGCCCATTAGCAAGAATTTTTAATGAATCTGTAAACTCAGGTGTTGTACCATATGACTGGAGAATTGCTAACATAGTTCCTATTTTTTAAGAAAGGGAAAAAAAGGGGGCTGGGTAACTACAGGCCTGTTAGTCTGACATCTGTATCTTGGAAAAAAAATTTGAAGGAGAAAGTAGTTAAAGACATTGAGGTCAATAGTAATTGGGACAAAATACAACGGTTTTACAAAAGGTAGATCATGCCAAACCAACCTGATCTTCTTTGAGAAGGTAACAGATTTTTTAGACAAAGGAAATGCAGTAGATCTAATTATCTCAATTTCAGTCAGGCATTTGATACGGTTCCACATGGGGAATTATTAGTTAAATTGGAAAAGAGGGGGATCAATATGAAAACTGAAAGGTGGATAAGGAACTGGTTAAAGGGAAGACTACAATAGGACATACTGAAGGATGAGCTGTCAGGCTGGAGGGAGGTTACTAGTGGAGTTCTTCAGGGATCGGTTTGAGGACCAATTTTATTTAATCTTTTTACTACTGACCTTGGCACAAAAAGTGGGAATGTGCTAATAAAGTTTGCAGGTGACACAAAGCTGGGAGAAGGACCATACAAAGAAGGACCAAGATATCATTCAGGAAGATCTGGATGACCTTGTAAACATGAATAATAGTAATAGGATGAAATCTAATAATGAAAAGTCATGCATTTAGAGATTAATAAGAAGAATTATTGTTATAAACTGCAGACGCATCAGTTGGAAGCAACAGAGGAGGAGAAGGACCTCGGAGTATTGGTTGATCACAGGATGACTATGAGCCGCCAATGTGATATAGTTGTGAAAAGAGCTAATTCAGTCTTGAGATGCTTCAGGCAAGGTATTTCCAGTAGAGATAAGGAGGTGGTAGTACCGTTATGCAAGGCACTGGTGAGACTTCATCTGGAATAGCGTGTGCAGCACTGGTCTCCCATGTTTAGAAGAATGAAATCAAACTTCAACAGGTACAGAGAAGGACTTGTAGGATGATCCGAGGAATGGAAAACCTGTCTGATAAAGGAGAGTCTCAGAGCTTGGCTTGTTCAGTCTAACCAAAAGAAGGCTGAGGGGAGATATGATTGCTCTCTATAAATATATCAGGGGAATAAATACCAGGGAGGGAGAGGAATTATTTAAGCTCAGTACCTATGTGGATACAAGAATAAATGGATATAAACTGGCCATCAGGAAGTTTAGACTTGAAATTAGATGAAGGTTTCTAATCATTAGGGGAGTGAAGTTCTGGAACAGCCTTCCAAGCGGACGACTGGGGGCAAAAGACATATCTGGCTTCAAGACTAAGCTTGATAAGTTTATGGAGGGGATGGGATAGCCTAATTTTGGCAATTAATTGATCTTTGACTATTAGCGGTAAATATTCCCAATGGCCTGTGATGGGATGTTAGTTAGTTAGGTGGGATCTGAGTTACTACAGAGAATTCTTTCCTGGATGTCCGGCTGGTGAGTCATGCCCACATGCTCAGGGTTTAGCTGATTGCCATATTTGGGGTCGGGAAGGAATTTTCCTCCAGGGCAGAGGTCCTGGGGGGGTTTCACCTTCCTCTGCAGCATGGGGCCTGGGTCACTTGCTGGAGGATTATCTGCACCCTGAAGTCCTTAAACCACGATTTGAGGACTTCAGTAGCTCAGACATAGGTTAGGGGTTTGATACAGGAGTGGGTAGATGAGATTCTGTGGCCTGCACTGGGCAGGAGGTCAGACTAGACAATCATAATGGTCCCTTCTGACCTTAAAGTCTATGATTCCATGAACTACCCCGCACAAGGGTGTGGCTTTTTCACACCCCTGACCAAAGTAGTTAAACCGATATAATTTTTTAGTGTAAACCAGGCCTAAGTCTGTTATAACACTGTAAATTACAGCATCACCTGACTCCAGCGGTCACTGTTACAACAATTTTTATACACACACACATACCACTTTCAAGGCATTTTACAATTCTGTCCCTCCCTACTGATCATTTTTATCTCCCTGTAATATTGTAGGTATTTTTGTTATGTTTATTGCCACCTAGTGGCCAATGTGAGAATACTGGCTTATTGTAAAAGAACAAGGCGTCCTTGTGGCACCTTAGAGACTAACACATTTATTTGGGCATAAGCGTTCATGGGCTAAAACCCACTTCATTAGATGCATCACGAAGTGGTTTTTAGCCCATTGAAGTTTATGCCCAAATAAATGTGTTAGTCTCTAAGGTGCCACAAGCACTTCTTGTTGTTTTTGCTGATACAGAGTAAACACAGCTACTACTCTGAAACTTGTTTATTGTTAGAAGCAATAAGACTGCACTGAGTATGCTCCAACAGAGGGTGGGAAGGGTGTGGAAGTTTTTTCTAAGATGGTGGCTGATTAGTTGTCTATGCGAACATGTACCAGAATAAAATATGTTTTTCAGTTCTAATCTGTTTTGGGTATCCATACTGGTGAGGAGGATAAACTGAAAAACAACCCCTAGCGAGTTCTGCACACTGGGTAAGTTACCATCTGTTTTATTGAAAAGAAAAATGGCTGCACATGGAAAAACGAAAGCGTATGAGGAAGAGCAGGAGGACTGTTCAGGAGGACAACGAAGAGTCCGGTGGCACCTTAACGACTAACTGCTACACTTCAGTTAAAAAAAGGGACTCAGAGATCCCCATTGTTGTCTCAAACACAGAAAATGGTTACAAGTAGTTGGACAGAGAGGGTAAGCACAGTACTCCAAATGGAGTCTTAGTGTCAAAGACGGGTGATTATTATTAAGGTCCTGGATGATCATACTTCCAGTCAGTAGACCAGTGGAGCTAAACTGGTTATATGAAGCACATCCTGGCATTGTATGCATGAATGTGTTTGCACGCAATTATGTGTGGTGGCCAGAAATGGATCAGGAGATCAAGACTGTTGTACAACAGTGTGTAGTTTGCCTATCCAGTCACCATGCTCTACCAAAAGTTCCTTTGCACCCACGGAGTGGCCTAAGCAACCATGGTGAGGCTTCATGTAGATTAGGTTGGACCATGTATGGGAGAAAGGTTTTTAATAACTGATGTTCATTCAAAAAAATGGATTGAGGCACATATAAAGCCCTCCTCTATAGCCCAGGCTGCAACTGATAAACTTCAATGTACATTTTTGACTTTTGGATTGCCTGAGACTGTAGTGAGGGACAATGGTACTCAGTTCACTGGTGCTGTATTTCAGGAATCAATGAAATAAAATAGCATAAAACACATTAGAACCGTGCACTTTGCCTCCCTTCTTCAAATGGCCTAGCCGACTAGGCATTGCAAATCATAAGAACTTGGCATATGGTAGCAAAGAAGCCAAAATGGCCAGGCTTCTTTACTAGTATAGTGTGACACCACAAGCCACAACAGGAAAGTCATCTGCAGAACTCTTAATGGGAAGGATACTAAGAACTCATCTGGACTTGCTACACCATGATGAAAATGCTAAGGTGAAGGAAAAGCAAGACAGCACAAAAGTCATATTATGATGTTTGAACGTCACCAAGAACATTAGGTGAAAGTAATGCAGTATAGGCTCTTAACTTTCACAATGGCCCTCACTGGTTATTAGGTCACCTCATAGTACAGACAAGACCACTTTCTTGGGTGACTGAGTTACTGGATGGGAGTCACATTCATTGACATCACAATAAGGTTTGTTTGCTACGAGGAGTTACTTTGGAGAATTCTTATTTGGATATTGAGATGCCAGGTGTTATGGAGTCATTAGACTACCCAATTACTACATCCAGAAATAGTGAGATGGCTGAGGACCCCATACCAACCACTACAGCAGCCTTGGAAGTTAAACCTGCAGAGATGGTGGTATTATTAGAAAGCCCTTCTGCACCAGCTACTGATCAAGGACCACAGGTGTCTCCACTGTGTTAGTCCAATAGATTTCCCAAACCTAGAGACAGACTGGATTTGTGGTAGCAAGGCAATTATACTAGAGAAGGCAGAATAATCCCTTGTAATTGGTTGAGGATTAGGGTACGCTACCTCAGACTTTTAGTTGAGATGTTTTGTTTCTTTGTTATAAGTTTTAAGTTTATTACTACTAATAATATAAAGGGGAGGAGTATAATGGTGTAGATATTTATGTTATGCTTATTGTCACCTGGTAGCCAATATGAGAATACCTATTGACTGTTAGAAGCCCTATGACTGTACTGAGCATGCTCCAACAGGTTCAGAGGGGTTGGGGGGTGAAGGGTTATGAGGAAGTTTGTCCAAGAGAAAGGTTGATTAGTTGTCTATATGAACATGTATCAGAATAAAAGATCTCCTTTCTCAGTTCTAATCTGTTTCAGAAAATAGATTTTCTTTTGGAAAAGATCAGAGTGTTCTACTACAGTACATCCAGGAAAGACCAGCAAGCTTCCTGGCTTAGGGATACTTGGAGTTTTCCACACATAATGCACCAAAACTGTCACTGGTGTGAACTTGTGCCACTCCATTGAACCAGATCAATTTACACCAGCTGAAAATTTTACCTTCTGTATTGCAGGCAATCAGTACTGGCAGCATGAGGTCTGTTAATAGTATCGCTGAGAGCAGCTATTTGTGGAGAACCATCATTACAGTCATTCCTCAGAGTTTTTGAAGACAAATATTCCTGAACCATCAATGCATGTGCAGTCAGCACACACACACACACACACACACACACACAAAATAGTGCACCAGAGAAGTAAAGTCTCTCTGTCTTTGTGGTAAGCAGCATTTTAGTAGTACATTATTAATTCCATCAGTAAGGCCTGGTCTACACTGGGCGGGGGGGAAATTGATCTAAGATCCGCAACTTCAGCTATGAGAATAGCGTAGCTGAAGTCAACATATCTTAGATCAGCTTAGACTGACTTACTTCACGTCCTCATGGTGCCGGATCAACGGCTGCTGCTCCCCCGTTGACTCTGCTTCTGCCTCTCGCCCTGGTGGCATTCCGGAGTTGACAGGGAGCATGTTTGGATATCGATTTATTGCATCTAGATGAGATGCAATACATCGATCCCCGATAGACTGATCACTACCCACTGATCCGGCAGGTAGTGTAGACATACCCTGAGTGGAAGTTATTTTAGCCTCACGCTGTTTCATTTTGTATCTAATATCCCTGGGGTGTCGTGTATGCAACACACAAACAGTATATCAGAGATGCCTGGCCTGCATATCTACTTTCAAGGTAGTAGCCTGGTGTATTAATTCCATCTGCAAAATTGTGGGATCATACACAGACCAAAGGCAATGAAGAGCTTAACTTACCTACCTTTTGTATGGAGAATGAGGCAAAGGGACTCTGGATTCAAAGTTTTTCAAACTTTAGTGCCTGCAAACTCATGAGAATGGATTCTTCAAAAACCACCATACAAACACCCCTTTAAAGCCACTTCCAGCCAAAATTGGAAGGATTTGCACAGCTCTACCCTTGGACACTCAAGGAAGTTCCAAGCATCATTATATTACCCCATTTCCAGTTGCACTGCAAAGAGGAAACAATGAAGTTATAAATAATATCATGTCACAGATGTGATCTGAATATGTTTTAAACTATGCTAAACTACATGAAAGAAAACATGCCCTTCAGTGCAAACAATTTAACCATAACAGGCTAGCTAGAAGTTGTGCACACTTAATGAGAAGTCAGTGACAAAGCATATCATTTATGCATTAAAGTAGTACATATTTTCCCACTTGCTTTCAAGGCTGCTGTTCCCAGATTGGCAAAAACAGTTGCATATCTTCCACACTAACTTCTGGTACTCTGCCCACTATTTTTATTTATTTAGTATGTATGTATGTGACAGTCTAAGTTCTGCTCTGCTCATGATTCAGACATAAAAGAAATTTTGCCAAAGAGAGTGAAACATCAGTTTACCAAATACATGCTACTTTGAAATAAATAGATATTTAACTATTTTATTTGGAAGCTGGAATTAACTGGAGTTTATAGCCCTGATACTCAGAGAAAGATTGTCTTTCTCCCAGCAGAGTTGTTCTTAAACACTTGTCTATAGTTTTTCCATATTATGCTAGTAAAATATTTTACTGTGAATTGTCTTATCTCAGAACTATCAAAGGCTCCTAAAATTTTCTATTCCAGATGAAACTCAAAAGCAAGATCTACACTGCAACTGGGGGTGTGATTTTCAGTTCATGTAGATGTACCCACTCTAGCTTTAACATAGCTAACTCACTAAAAATAGCAGTGAGGACAGTGTGGCATGGGCCGCACAAGTGAGTACGTACCCGGGGCCGGGGGAGGAGTCAGGCAGGCTTGTGCAGCCGGCACTGAAGCCCACACTGCTACATCCTCACTGTTCTCTTCAGCAAGCTAACTACATTAAAACTAGTGTACATGGGTGGTGGGTATCGTAGGCAGGAATAGGCTGTGCCTTCCCAAACAGCCTAGTGTGGCCCTGCCCACACTCTGCCCCCAGGCCAAGCCCCCACCTGTGGTTCCCAGAGCACTCTGCCTTGGCTGGCCCAGGCTGGCTGGCCTGCCTCCCATAAGGAGTCAGGATGGCTGGTGCTGGGGGTGCACCACCTGAAGCCACAGGGTCAGAAGTGCTGTCGCCGGGTTCATCAGGGCTGATGCCTCAGCCCCTGGCCGCTCGGAGCTGGGGCCAGGTGCCGTGGTGAGGGTGCTCTAGGCTCCTGTAGGGGAGAGAGGAAAGATGTGGGGGCAAATGGGGAGGGATGGAGTGTTGGGCACAAGAGGAGGGGCAGGGCTAGCCTCCCTCAACAGCCAGGTCACCGACCACCCCTGCTAGTGTAGGTATATCTACATGAGCTACAAATCACACCTCCGGCTATGGTGCAGACATGCTTTAAGATCTGGCGTAGAAGCTGTCAGCTTTGTATTTCAAACATCTTTTGTGTTGCCCAAGTGGTAAAGTTTTTTATTTCAGTTTTTGTACTAATCAACAAAGTACTGTATGAAGATGTTGTCATTGTACTGAAGAGTTCTGCTAACACAATAAAATAAAAGGCAACCATTTATTCCTGAAGACTTCTCTGCAATTCCATCCACTTAAGCTGTCAATTAAAACTTTATTTTACTGTCAATCCAACACCAAATTCATGGCGGAAGAGTCTTCTGACTTCAGATTCATGGTATAACAAAATTTCTGAGTGACATCTTAACAAAGGAAACATTCTGCTACCCATCTATTGTCTTTTTAAAGATGATATTGTGTGAGGATGTTTAAAATTTTGCTTTTTAATATGGTGCCTAAAAATGCAGTTAACTATTGACTTTGGACTAGATGTCTGTCTGCAGTTGAGCTGCTGTTCAGTGTACAGTCTGGGTATGGAGAGAAAAGTGACTGTGCCATAATTCAATGCCCTGCTACTTACCACAATTGGGGTGAAACTACCCTTTAGTGTACCTTAGGCCAGTCTTCCCCTAAATTACACCATCTAGTGCAGCCTCCCTGGGAACTGCTCTGAGTAAATCATACTCTGGCTCTGGCTGCAGCTCTCCCAGGAACATCCCCATATGCCTGGAGTTAAAAGGGAAATGGATGTTTTTATGGTGCTTTATGCCACTTGGGGAATTCTGCTTACACAGGGGAATCCCCAACTGCCCCATTTGGAATAAAGATCCATCCTTTGTGCTGCCAATATGGGAAAAGTCAGGGACCAGGATTTGGCCCTTTTTATCATAGTCTTACCTGGTCTTTGCAAATATATAGCAGCAAATAGATTATCCAAGTTATTTTATAAATCAGTCAAGTAGGATCTGATCAAATAAACCATAAAATACAGCTTCAGTTTGGAAATAACATGAGACACTTAAAACTGAATTTCTCCTTCTATATCTATCTCACTTAACTCCCTGCCCTTGCAGGGGCCCTGAGCTGTGATGCCTCTCTATTCCTCTTATTCTCTCTCCGTAGCACCTAACAGTTTAGTCTCCTGTGGACTAATTTTAGTCATCGTGTATAGAGTATGGATGCTGTCAGTGGCCTGTGCTATACAGGTGGTCAAACTATTTTATCTGGTGGTCCCTTCTGGCCTTAAACTCTATGACTACTACTTAGTAAGTGTATTTAATGTATTTTACAATTTTGTGTATTTATTAACCAAACGTATTAAACACATTTTAATTCTCTTTAAAGTAGTATAAGGATTTGTAGAGCCAAAGAGCCAACTCAACGTCAATTAGTTGCAATGAGAAGGTATCAGTAACAATATTTGTGTATTTTTTAAAATGATATTGTCAACTGCGGTAATTGTAGATTAACTTTGTTCACTAAGGGCACAATCTTGCACCACAGAAATCAATGGTGAAACTATTACTGAATTTAATGGTGTCGGAACAGACCTCAATACTGTATTAGGCTGACTACGTTAATACTTAATATTGTACAAGCATAGTTCCTTAAGGGTATCATTTTTAAAGTGCTTAAGTGACTTAAGAGTAGGGTTGCTAGATGTCCAGTTTTTGACCAGAAAGTCCAGTTGAAAAGGGACCCTGGCGGCTCCTGTTAACACCGCTGACTGGGCCGTTAAAAGTCCGGTTGGCGGGGCTGGTAGACTCCCTGCCTGGCTCTGCTTGACTCCTGGAAGCAGTGAGGCGTCCCTCTGGCTCTGAGGTGCAAGGGGAGACAGGAGGGCTCCACACACTGCCCCTGATCCAGGCGCCGGCCCTGCATCTCCCATTGGCTGGGAACCACAGCCCCTGGGAACCACAGCCAATGGGAACTGCAGGAGTGGCGCCTGTGCACAGAGGCAGTGCCCACCATGCAGAGCCACCCGGAAGCCCTTACCACAAGCCCCTACCCCACCCCAAAGCCCCCTTATGCACCCCTGAAACCCTCATTTCTGCCCCCCAGCCAGAGCCCTCATCCCCTCCTGTACCCCAGCCCCCTGCCCCAGCATGGTAAAAATGAGCGAGTGCTGGAAGGAGGGAGGATTGAGTGAGTGAGTGAGGGTCGGGGCCTCGAAGAAGGGGGCAGGGACAGGCCAAGGGTGTTTGGTTTTGTGCAATTAGAAAGTTGGCAACGCTACTTAAGAGCCTAATTCCCATTGATTTTCAATGAGACTTCTGCTCCTAAAGGTCTAAGTCATTTTTATAATGGAATTTATGCTCCTAAGGCACTTTGTAGCTTTTGAAAATTTTACTCCAAAACTTCTGTTTTAAAATAAAGTTATGATTGTAAAGACAAATGAGTTGCTTCAAGTTTTTCTATATTGAAATGTAACACTGTACTTATAAAACAAATATTTGGAAGCTAGAAAATTCTAAGGTATGAGTAAAGTTTTCAAAAATACATATAGATTATACATAAAATAGACAATTTTCTGGGATTTTTGTATTTTTAGCAAAGATATAAACTGAAAAGTATTTATTAGTTTTACATAGAATTTCATACTATCAAGAATTAGCCCATTAACGGTCAGTGCTGCTGTTAGTTATGCACATACAAAGCTGTGTTTAAAAACTATAAGCATATAGGAAGAATTTGGCTTTATGAGTGTAAATTGAGTATATTCATTGAATCGTAGAAATGTAGGACTGGAAGGACCCTCAAGAGGTCATCCAGTCTAGCCCTCTGCATTCAAGGCAGGAGTAAGTAATAACTAGACCATTCCTGACAGGTGTTTCTCTATTCTGTTCTGAAAAACCTCCAGTGAGAGAAATTCCACAACTTCCCTAGACAATTTGTTCCAGTGCTTCACCACCCTGACAGTTAGGAAGCTTTTCCTAATGTCCAACCTAAACCGCCCTTGCTCCAATTTTAGCCCTTGCTTCTTGTGCTATCCTTAGAGGATAACAAGAACAATTTTTCACCTCCCTTCCTGTAACAACCATTTATGTACTTGAAAATTTATGTCCCCAATCAGTCATGTTTTTTAGATCTTTAATCATTTTTGCAGCTCTCCTCTGGGCTTTCTCCAAATTGTCCACATCTTTCCTAAATGTGGCACGCAGAACTGGCCACTATACTCCAGCTGAGGCCTTATGAGGATGGAGTAGAGTGGAAGAATTACAGCACTCCTCTTAAAACATCCCAGAATGATGTTCGCTTTTTCTTTGCAACACTTACATATTGATTCATATTGAGCTTGTGATCCACTATTACCCCCATATCCCTTTCCAGAGAACTCCTTCCAAGGCAGTCATTTCTCATTTTGTGTGCGCGCAATTGAATGTTCTTTCCTAAGTAGAGTACTTTGCATTTGTCCTTATTGAATTTCATCCTATTTATTTCAGATCATTTCTCCAATTTTTCCAGATCATTTTGAATTTCATCTTATTCTTCAAAGCACTGACCATCGGAGTGACCTCTCCCAGTTTTATAAGTGAGCCTCTCAGTGGACCTCTCCCAGCTTTATAAGTGTACTCTCTAAGCCATTATCTAAATCATCAATGATGTTGAACAGAATCGGACCCAGGACCAAGCCCACTGATAACTACTCTCTGAGAATAGTTTTCCAACAGTTCTGCACTCACCTTATAGTAGTTCCATCTAGGTTGTATTTCCCTAGTTTGTTTATGAAAAGGTCATGCCAGACAGTATCAAAAGCCTTACTAAAGTCAAGATGTACCATATCTACCACTTCCGCCAATCCACAAGTCTTGTTACCTTGTCAAAGAAAGCTATTGGATTGGTTTGACACTATTTGTTCTTGACAAATCCATGTTGACAGTTACTTAGAAGATAGTAAGGTGATAAGCATTTGCAAATTGATTGCTTGATTACCTGCTCCATTATCTGTCTGGGTACTAAAGTTGACATGACTGGTCTGTAATTCCCTGGGTTGTCCTCCGTTTCTTTTTTATAGATTGGCACTATATTTGCCCTCTTCCAGTACTCTGGACTCTCTCTCATCTTTCACGAGTTTTTGAAAATAATCACTAATGGCGCAGATATCTCCTCAGCCAGCTTCTTAAGTATTGTAGGGTGTATTTCATCAGGGCCTGCTGTTACCCATGGTTTCTGAGAACCCAAAGCAGTGGTAACTTAACTGTTTCTCTCCAGGCAATGTCAGGAATAAATCAATGGAAACACAGCACTTGTCTGATATGTGATTCATACAAGCAAGCATGCTCTTACTTAAATCTACTAATTATTAGCTATTAAGCATACACTCACATACACCATAGGTTTAGGACATCCCAGATATAGTTACCCACAATCTGAGATGGATTTGAGTGATCACAAGCTGGGCTTCCAGGGGTCCTCTTTCTCTCCAGCTGATGGGGAGTTGAGATATCAGCTCTATGCCCAAAAAAAGCCTCCCCCAGACTGCTCTGAGGTATTTACTTTTACCTAATCTGCTATAGCTAACTCTAACAAAACACATAACCTAAAGTGATTCCTAGCAGGTCAACATAATAACTCTACTGGGTCACCAATTCTAATTTCAACAGACTACTCATTATCTCAAAACGTTTTTAGTATTTCTAGCCATAACAACAATATGTCATGTGATGTTTGATTTTCAGCTGGCAGTGAGTTGAACATACAAAATGGCTGACTGCAGTACTGTGCAGTTCCAGGGTACATGCAGAAATGTCAAATTCTGGAGTAACACTGCCAACTTGAAGACCTCTGACCTAAGTAATTTTTAACTTGTTCTTTCCCCATTTTAGTCTCAGATCCTATCTCATTTTCACTGGCATTCACGATGTCAGATGTCCAATTGCTACCAAGCTTTTTGGTGAAAACCAACAAAAAAGTCAATTAGCACTTCTGCCATTTCCACATTTTCTGTTTTCATCTTTCCCCCCTCAATGAGTAACAAGCCTAATCTGTCCTTGGTCTTCCTCTTTCTTCTAATGTAGTTGTAGAATCTGGTTATCCTTTATATGTCTAGCTAGTTTAATCTCGTTTTGTGCCTTGGCCTTTCTAATTTTCTCCCTACATACTTTGTGTTTGTTTATATTCATCCTTTGTAATTTGACCTAGTTTCCACTTTTTGTAGGACTGTTTTTTGAGTTTAAGATCATTGAAGATCTCCAGGTTAAGCTGGGCTGTCTCTTCCCATACTTCCTAGCTTTCTTATGCAGTGGGATAGTTTGTTCTTGTGCCCTTAATGTCTTTTTGAAAAACTGCCAATTCTGTCAAACTGTTTTTCCCCCTTAGGTAAGATCCCATGGCAAGCAAGTATATCTGAATTTGTTAAAGTCTGCCTTCTTGAAATCCATTTTCTTTATTCTGCTGTTTGCCCGGCGACCAAATGGTTTCCAAATGTTTACTCAACAGCAGAGTGTATGACATAGAAGTAAATATGTATGAACAAAAAAAGCCTTTTCATCTTGGAAAAACAACTAAAATTAGAGGTAAAACAGTGAACAAATCCACTCAGTTCAAGCTGAACCTCAGAAAAAAATATTTTAGACTGAGTTTTGGGAACATAAACCATTGGTGTATTCTGATGAGAAACGTAAATGACTTTAAAGGCATTTTTTTACAATGCATTAACATCTGGAACCTTGCTAATTGCAAACAGAATGTTACATAAAATCTGAAATCAAAGAGTCTTTCTCTGGCTCATATGTCTTTAGTAGAGAAAAATCATTTCCCCTGACACAAGTACATTGATGTAATTGATAAAATACCCACTTGGTATATTTTACCATGTGTGTAATTTTGGGTCTCATGTCATTTCATATGTAACAAAATAATGAAAACTACATTCTAAGTATTATTGTAACTGGGTGGGAGGTTCTGGGAAATTGTAGGATAACACAGAGCTCCTTTGTTGACTATCTAAGGCCTGGTCTACACTACACGTTTAGGTCGAATTTAGCAGCGCTAAGTCAAATTAAGCCTGACCCCGTCCACACAACGAAGCCATTTACTTCGACATAAAGGGCTCTTAAAATCAATTTCTGTACTCCTCCCTGACAAGGGGAGTAGCACTGAAATCAACATTTGCCGGTTCGAATTAGGGTTAGCGTGGATGCAATTTGATGATATTGGACTCCGGGCGCTATCCCACAGTGCATCATTGTGGCCACTCTAGACAGCAATCTGAACTCGGATGCACTAGCCAGGTAGACAGGAAAAGCCCTGGGAACTTTTGAATTTCATTGCCTGGTTGCCCAGCGTGGAGAGCTGATCAGCACAGGTGACTACGCAGAGCTCGTCAGCACAGGTAACCATGTAGTCCGAGAATCGAAAAACAGCACCAGCATGGACTGTACGAGAGGTACTAGCTATGATCGCTTGTATGGGGAGAGGATTCTGTGCTAGCAGAACTACGTTCCAAAAAACAGAATGCCAAAACATATGAAAAAGTCTCCAAGGGCATGATGGAGAAAGGACACAATAGGGACTCACTATAGTGCCGCGTGAAAGTTCAGGAGCTCAGGCAAGCGTCCAGAAAACCAAAGAAGCAAACGGATGGTCCGGTGCAGAGCCACAGATATGCCGCTTCTACGCTAAGCTGCATGCAATTCTAGGGGGGGCACCACCACTACCCCATGCCTGACCGTGGATTCCAAGGAGGGGGTACTCTAAGCCATACCTGAGGATTTTGCAGACAGGGAAGATGAGGAGGAGGAGGATGAGGAGCTTGCAGAGTGCACACAGCACACCATTCTCCCCAACAGCCAGGATCTTTTTCTCAGCCTGACTGAAGTAGACTCCCAACCCTCCCAAGGTGGTATCCCGGACCATGAAGCCATGGAAAGGACCTCTGGTAAGTGTACCTTTGTAAATATTACATACGATTTAAAAGCAAACTCTTTTAATGATTAATTTACCCTAAGGACTTGGGATGCATTTGCAGCCAGTACAGCTGCTGGAAAAGTCTGTTAACGTGTCTGGGGATGGAGCAGAAATCCTCCAGGGACATCTCCATAAAGCTCTCCTGAAGGTACTCTAAAAGCCTTTGAAGAAGGTTTCTGGGCAGGGCAGCCTTATTCCATCCTCCATGGTAGGACACTTTACCACACTATGCTAGTAGCAAGTAATCTGGTATCATTGCCTGACAAAGCCTGGCAGTGTATGGTCCCGGTGTTTGCTGGCAGTCAAGCAACATCCATTCTTTATCTTGCTGTGTTATCCTCAGGAGAGTGATATCGTTCATAGAATCATAGATTATTAGGGTTGAAAGGGACCTTGAGAGATCATCTAGTCCAACCCTGTGCTCAAAGCAGGACCACTTCCCAAATCCCTAAATGGCCCCCTCAAGGATTGAACTTACAACCCTGGGTTCATGGTAACCTGGTTGAAATACAGGAATTTTAATTAAGGGGACAGAGGTGGCCGTTTCCACAGGGCTGTTTGCCTGTGGCTGAAAAGAAATCCTTCTCTGCAGTTAACCAAGCGGGGGGGAGAGGGGAGGAGGGGCATTGGCGCTGAGCTGTTTGCATTTGGCTAGCAGGGATCTTCCCTGATACCAGCCTCGCAGTGGAGGGAGGGGTAAAGTGATCATCCCAGAGAATTGGAGGTGGGGGGATTAGTTTGGTTTCTGCTGCTGCACGTTAACATGAAAACCGCAGGTATGGGAAAGGAGGGTGCTGCTTTTATGAAGGTTGCGGAAGCCGAAAGACAATGGCTTACCATGGCCTCATGCAAGCTGAATTCTGTTGCCCGGCCCTGTGTCTGTGATCTCTAACACCAAAGCCTCAGGCACTCAATATTAAGATGCAAAATGAGACCTTGTACCAAAATCACATGTGCTATGTAATGTGAATAGTGTTGTTCACCGTGAAATAGTACACGCACAGTTCTGTAAAATGTATCTTTTTAAATACTTCTTTCCCTTTTTTCCCCTCCCGCAGCTGCAAATTTTTCAAGCCTCCCTCCTCTGGGAGGCTCTCTCAGATAAGGCAGTGAAAAAAAATACACGCGAAATGAAATGTTCTCTGAAATCATGCAATCGACCCACAGTGAAAGAGCTTATTTGAATGAGTGGAAAGACACAGTATCACAGTATAGGAAAGCAGCCAACAAACGTGAGGACAGGAGGGAGGAATGTGAGGACAGAAGGGATGCTCGAGATGAGAGGTGGCGGCAGGAAGATCAGAGGAGGCAGGATGCAACACTGCAGCTACTGCGGGATCAAACAGACATGCTCCGGCGTCTGGTGGAGCTTCAGGAATGGCAGCAGGATCACAGAGTGACACTGCAGCCCCTGTATAACCGCCCTCCCCCCTCCCCATGTTCCATAGCCTCCTCACCCAGACCCCACGAACGTGGGGTGGGAGGCTCCATGCACCCTGTCACTCCACCCCAGTAAACAGCCCAAGCAAAAGGCTGTCATTCAACAAGTTTTGAAGTGGGCTTTTCCTTCGTTCCCTCCTGCCTGTGTATGGCTTCATGAGCCATGGCATTAAGGGGTAGGCTAGGTCCCCCAGGATAACTACAGGCATTTCAACATCCTCACCAGTTATTTTCTGGTCTGGGAAGCTGTCATAAACAGATAGTTAAGGGTTAATGTCTCTTTTACCTGTAAAGGGTTAACAAACAGGGAACCAAACACATGACCAGGGGACCAATTAGGAGACAAGATACTTTCAAATCTCAGTGGAGGGAAGCCTTTGTTTGCATTTTTTGGGTTTTGCTTTGTTCTCTCTGGGTCCTGGAAGGGACTGGACGTGCAACCAGTTTTCTTGCCAATCTCCCTGCTACAGTCTCTTATATATTCAGAATACTGAGTAATTTAGTAAGAAAGGCAGTTATAGTCTTTTGATTGTTTCTGTATTTGCAAATGTGTAGTTTGCTGGAAGTATTTTAATTGTATTTTGCTGGGGGGGAGGCTTCTTTCTAGTTTCTATAAGCTGACAGACCCTGTAACTTTTTACCATCTAAATTGCAGAGATAAACTTTTACCTTTTTTTCTTTCTTTTTATTAAAAGTTTTGCTTTTAAGACCTGTTTGATTTTTCCCCCTTGTTGAGGCTCAAGGGAATTGAGTCTGTACTTAACAGGGAGGGAGGGGAGAAGGGGGAATCTCTTTGTTTTAGATTCATGGAGCTTGAATCTGTTTTGCCCCTGGGTGAGGGAGAAAGGGGAGTGGGGGGAAGGGACATTCCTCCCTGTTTTAAGATTCAAGGAGTTTGAATCACGGTAATCTTCCAGGGTAACCGAGGGAGGGAAATCCTAGGAAAGGCAATGGTGAGGAAAGGGGTTTACTTTCCTTGTGTTAAGATCCAGGGGGTCTGGGTCTTGGGGGTCCCCAGGGATGGTTTTGGGGGGACCAGAGTGTATCAGGCACTGGAATTCCTGATTGGTGGCAGCTTATCAGATCTAAGCTGGTAATTAAGCTTAGGGGAATTCATGCTAGTACCCATATTTTGGACGCTAAGGTTCAAAATTGGAATTATATTATGACAAAAGCAATTCCCTTGCTGCAGCTGTTTAAACAGATGAATGTTGCTGAAGACGCGAGCATCATGAACCATTCCCGGCCATCCCACGTGGATGTTGGTGAAACGTCCCTTGTGATCCACCAGTGCTTTCAGCACCATTGAAAAGTACCCCTTGCGGTTTATGAAGTGGGTACCCTGGTGCTCCAGTGCCAAGATAGGGATATGGGTTCCATCTATCGCCCCACCACAGCTAGGGAACCCCATTGCAGCAAAGCCATCCAATATGACCTGCACATGTCCCAGAGTCACTACCTTTGGTAGCAGCAGTTCAGTGATTGCTTTGGCTACTTGCATCACAGCAGCCCTCACAGTAGATTTGCCCACTCCAAATTGATTCCCGACTGACTGGTAGCTGTCTGGCATTGCAAGTTTCTACAGGGCTATCGCCACTCGCTTCTCAGCTGTGGGGGCTGCTCTCATTTTGGTGTCTTTGCGCTTCAGGGCAGGGGAAAGCAAGTCACAAAGTTCCATGAAAGTGGCCCTATGCATACGAAAGTTTCGCAGCCACTGGGAATCGTCCCACACCTGCAACACTATGCAGTCCCACCAGTCTGTGCTTGTTTCCCGGGCCCAGAATCGGCGTTCCACGGCATGAACCTGACCCATTAACACCATGATCTCCAAAGTACCAGGGCCCGCGGTTTGAGAAAATTCTGTGTCCATGTCCTCATCACTCTCATTGCCGTGCTGCCGCCTCCTCCTCACCTGGTTTTGCAGGTTCTGGTTCAGCATAAACTGCATGATCATGCGCGAAGTGTTTACAATATTCATAGCTGCTGCGTTGAGCTGAGCGGGCTCCATGCTTGCCGTGGTATGGTGTCTGCACAGGTAACCCAGGAAAAAAGGCACAAAACAGTTGTCTGCCGTTGCTTTCACAGAGGGAGGGAGGGAGGGAGGGAAGGGGAGGAAGCCTAATGACATGTACCCAGGACCACCTGCAACAATATTTTTTGCCCCATCAGACATTGGGATCTCAACCGAGAATTCCAATGGGCAGGGGAGACTGCGGGAACTATGAGATAGCTATGGGATAGCTACCCACAGTGCAATGCTCCAGAAGTCAATGCTAGCCTCAGTACTATGGACGCACACCACCAAATTAATGTGCTTAGTGTGGCTGGATGCACTCAGCTTTATACAATCTGTTTCCAAAAACTGATTTCTGTAAAATCAGAGTAATCCTGTACTGCAGATATACCCTAAGTTTGGGTGCTAGAAACCCTACATAGTGATGCACATTTTGTCTAAGTCATGCTGACACGTCTCATCAGCTCTAATTGAGAACTCAGAGGGTGTCTATCAGACATTGAAAGCTATGGGATTGGATGGAAGAGGCTCCTCAGCGAAAACTCTTGGAATTCTAGAGCTCAGAGTAGAATGCGTTTGTTGACATTTATGCTTCATTGTTATTTGAGTTACCAAGAAAACCAAATGGCAAGAAGGCAGCGATTTTGGACTATATGGGGTCTGTGTATATTCTGTTCATATCAATGCCACCTGATCATATCAAATTCCAGAAAATTTTCCTGCACGAAGGTAGCTCATGGTGCCTTCAAAAGTAGGCAGTAGCTCCTGACTGCCTCCTCTCAGCCTTGGATCTTCCTGGATGCCATTTCTCACAAGTTAGAATCCTTTCTCCAGCTGCTGGGTCTGATTTGACCACCCCCAACTTTCAGCACTTGTTTTACTTCATGCACTACCCATTAGATTTTTCAATGTTGCAATGGTGCCCATGAATAAAAGCAGTAATACAAAATAGGAACAGGTTCTCTGCAGATCATTACGAATATATAAGCCATACGTAAGTCATGTACTAAATATAAAAGAAATAAGTCTACTAATGAGGAGTAACTAAATTAGGGGCAAAAAAGACAACAGACACAACCCAATACTCCTAAACTGATTGGAAATTTCAACTTGTGCACATAGCTGACCTATGTAACTGTAAAATCTCACTGTTCCCCTCATCCTCTCTCTCACCTCCTACCATTTGTCACACTTACTTTTCACGTCTCGTCTTAAATTAGACTGTAAGCAACTCAGAATAGGGACTGCATCTCAAAGTGTTGAGTACCAAATACAATGGGTCCCCACTCAGGCACTTCCAGAACATAAGGAACAATACATTCCATAGTCAGAACTCTTATCCGGGCCCTTGTCCTCTCTTGGTTTTGACGCCTAAACCTTGTCCTTTTCGAGACCAATTAAAAAGCTAGTGCGCAACATTTTAATTCCTTGTAGTGGTTCCCCTCCCTATTTGTCACACTAAACATGAGCTTTTACCTCTGAGTTTCAAGGCCCATCCAATCTATATCCTCTATTATCTTAGGTCATTGTCTGCTGGTTTTGCTGCACAAAATCCAGTCTTTATTGACAATTAGTCTATCTCACAAGTACCTCTGTGCTTTTTCACGTCACACATTATATGTAGGATGCCTGCCGCGATAAATATTTTGAAGCCACCCAGTGGTTCTCAAAACTTTTGTACTGGTGATCCCTTTCACATAGCAAGCTTCTGAGCTCTATCCCCGCCCCCCATAAATTAAAAACACTTTTTTATATATTTAACACTATTATAAATGCTGGAGGCAAAGTAGGGTTTGGGGTGGAGGCTGACAGCTATTGACCCCCATGTAATAACCTCGCAGCCCCTTGAGGGGTCCCAACCCCCAGTTTGAGAACCCCTGCACTACACTATTCTTTCAAAACTCCTGAATACTCATTTCTATCATGATGCCTGTGAAATACTGCCAGATCATAATTGGTGAGCAGGTGATGAGCTAAAACAATGGTTACCATTCAAAACATTTAAAAAAAAGAGAGCAAAAAAAACACCCCACCCCTCTGTCACAACAATTTATGCACATCATTGCTGTATATAAAACCATATGTGTATTATTACTACCTCTTTCTCCCTCTCCTTATTCCAATTGTTTCATCCACCTGTGTTGCATCTTGTATTAAACTAAGTTTGTAAGGTGTCTTGGGGCAGAGATTGGTTTTTAAAAGAACCACATATGACAGAAGCTCATCATGTCATTTACTGAACCTCTGAAAGGTAATTATATACTACAGTGATGGGTGCAGTACAGTACCCTGAATAGAGAAGAATACAGTAGAATTTTACTACAGTCAAACACTAATGGTATATTAGACCATTTCTAATATATCCCATCTTAAGTAGTCATTTTAAAGTATCAAATGTACATTATCTTTGACTTTCAGTTGAAGACCACATCTAGTAAGCAAGTTTTTTTGGTGCGTTCCTGTAACACAAATTTCTCTGTATCATTCAAAAATATATTCCATTTTTATGTTCTCAAAAGGCCATGTTAACAGCAATGTAGTCATGGAAACACATTGTACTCCTTATTTAAAAAGAGAAGAACCTACCACAATTCTTAATCGAGAGCCTAAATATCTATTGTAGAGGGGATTTATATAACCTCCCAAGGGCAACTGCAAATAACTCATACCTACCAAAACATGTCAACAAGACAGCCAACTAGAGATGAGTCAACTGTCTCCTGATCATATTTGCATTTTGTGACATTCCTGAATGACAACACACCAGCTGTCAAAAATGTAATGTATTTTGCACCTACCATATTTTCACATACAAAAAACCCTTTGAAGCACTCAGTAGCTCAGCAACTGAAACAATGCTGCAGATTAGATCAAATGTGATCTAGGAGTTTTACTTGACTAGTAAATGAGGCTAAACTGCATTAGTATCTAAATTGCTAACTGGTTGATTGCACAGTAATGAGTATAGGAAGCACACACGCTTATGTGCATGAACATAAAATGAACCAACAAACAGAGGAAACTTCTGAAAACAAAGTTAAACCTGGCATAGCCCCATTGAAGTCAATGGAGTTGTGTCTATTTACACCAGCGCTTAATTTGGATTTATATCTTTATATTAAACTAATAGAGTATTAGAGAAATAGAAATTATAAGACAGTATTTATATACAATAAATGGCAATTTTTAAGGCTTGGATAAACAGATTCATATGGCATAAAAAAACCCAACTCAAACTTTTACTTAAATCTTAAAGAGAGCCTGAATTGGACCTTATTTTCCATTAAACAGTTGGATCGCATGCTTCCATTTTGCAACTAAGAAAGCTAGAAGAGTGGAGGAGACTATTCACATAAGAGAATTGTATATATTTAATCAAACCAGTGTACTAACACTATTACTTTATGGATTGGAAGCAGTTGCATTAAATAAAAGGCTGGAGGCAGTAGAGGTGAGAGTGTTTCAAAAGATGGACAGTATAAAGAGGAACGATTTTTAAGTCAAATGAAGAAGAAAGGAGGAGAACAGCATGTGAAATCAGGGTACAGGACTGATGACAAGAAAAGATTATGAGCTGCAGAAGACAAACAGATGATAGGACACCAAAGAAAATAATGCAAATATCATCTGGTCTGTAGCCTGACTTTGGTTGTGATTCATTGTCCGTAGAAACATGACCAGGCTGAGCTTAATGAAGGAACAAGTTATGGCCAGGAATGAACGGTAATGCTGTACTTGCTCCCTGTGTCTGCAAAGATGCTTTGGGATGAAAGAGATACGTTTTGGGCCAAATACTGCAAGCATTCCATTAATGCAAGTCCCACTGTAGGGACTATGGGTTCATGAGCACAGAGATTTCAGAATCACACCCTGCATATTCTAATACAATGCTTGAACCTGGCTATAGTTTAAATATCCTCATCCCCAAACAAAAAGGTTAACAAGGCATAAATTTTTAAGAATGAGGGCAATTAACCACTGGAACAATTTACCAAGGGTCATGGTAGATTCTTGATCACCAGCAATTTTAAAAATAAGATTGGATGTTTGTCTAAAAGATATGCTATAGGAGCTCACAGGGATCCTTCTTGGTCTTGGAATCTAATAATCAATGACTGCAAACCCAGGGCTAGACTGTGGCAAACAGTCACAGCCTGTAATGAGGTGCAGCATAGAGCTGCACTACTCGAAAGCACGCATCAGGCAATATTCAGCCTCAGAGAATTATCTTGAAGTTCTCCATTTGCATTGTAGGGGGTACAAACCATTGCACCCCTTGAAGGTGTTCCCAGTACCTCCCCTCTCCTTTCCTTATTGCTGGCTAGCTCCATTTGCTAGTCTGTAGGGGAGCAGACACTCTGCATACTCCCTCCCCAACAGTTCTAGGAGAGAGAAAAAATATTTGGCTGAGATTTTTTATCCCAAATTGCTTTCTTTTTTAAAAAAATAAATATTACTTGTTTTCACCATTTAATACCCCTATTTGAAAGTGCATATGCCTGTAAATAAGTCATATCAGGATATAAAACCCTGTTTCCGTGTAAACGCCTTTATTTCCCCACCCCCTCCTATTAAGAAAACAAGCATATCCCATAATTCATGTCTTCCTGATTGTTTGGAAGTCATGATACTACTTATACTTCATGCTGCGTTTTGCCAAAACTAAATAGTGATTTACTCTATTTTCTATTTCTTTGAATTTTTTTTAATACAGAAAGTAACACACCAGCAGCATTCAATTAATTTTATTTAAAGGCCGATCATTCATTTCCTTCTTAAGTCACTGGAGTCTGCTGCTGTGCTTTGTATTCTCCAGTCACATTACCAGCAACAGAATCAGATGGAGGAAAGTTCAAAATCTAACCTCCTTGTTCTTAAATTCCGTAGTGATCCCACACACTGAAGTGATGTCTGTCTAAAGTCTAGAACTGCATTCGGTTCTTGAAAAGAATATCCATATTTGCAGTAACTCTAGTCTGATCTGTTTTCAGTTGTCCTTTTTCTACAGCATCGTTCAAGTTCCAGAGGTATTCAGGACTTTCTTTTCTCCCATGAAGTCCTTGTTATTTAGAATGTTGCCTGACCCTAATATATTTAAATATCTTAATTATTCTAATTGAAAATAAGGCTTCCCTTGATGCACACTGGTTTTCAAGGAGTTATTCCACAAGTCTGCATTAGCAACGTCATTGAGAAAGACGACTCTGTAAAGATTATGAATGATTTTGCATTTTTGAATGACAATGGCAATATGAAGTCCAAACACACAACCCTAAAATAGGAGGTCCAGAAGACTCCTTTTTTTAATGGAATTGAAACAACACTATTTCCCTATCACATTTTTAGCCACTAATTCTCCATCCTAGTGCTGTCTGAGACCTTTAGAGTATATATGGTTAAAAACAAATTCTAATCAACTGATTTTAATTAACCACACCAAGTCTCTAGAATTGACTTTTTTTGGTGCTTTTGCTAATTACAGACTCAGGTCTTCTACAAATGTATATGTTATGTTAATAAAATTAGAACTGAAAGACGAACAAAATTGCGTGAACGGTCTCAGCAGTGTTTGCAAAGTTCAAATGAATGAACTTATCAAAAGGTAATAAATCAAATTCTTATCACTAGATGATAAATTCATTTTAACATTTTAATTCTGTACTATTCTGGAGAAGTAATTTCTGTACCAATATGGATCCTTAATACAGTTCTTTATCAATTTGCCAATCCAGCTTTCTATGAATGAAATTACCATACAATTCAAAGACAAAACAATCTAAAATTAGAAGTTTAAACAATTAGCATATTTAAATTATGTGAGGTTGTTCATTTGGTTGTTGAGTTTTTGTTTTTCCTATAGGAAGTGATTTTATGAAGCCATCTTCCTTCTTTTATTCAATTTTGATGGGTATTGCAGCAACAGGTTCCCATTCTGAAACGCTGATGTGGATCAGTCAGAATATTAGCTACATGCCATGGAAAGAGATCGCTGTTTGATTGCCCAGTGAAAAAGTAAAGCATCTTTTTGTGTTTTTTATATTAAATGAAATTACCACCACCACTGGATTTTAATTAATTCCTGAATGTCCACATGCCAACATATTATGCAATAATAGTTCTACATTTTGAATTTCAGCTGTTCAAGCTATCTGCCTGTTTGTTTGTTTCCTGACTTGGCATTTACAGCTCTGCAATCTTTGCAAATCTCCTTCATTCAGTGCATTATAACTTCATTGGCTGACATGACACATTTCTGTTCCATGTGCCAGTACAGTGCCTCTTCTCTGTGATGTCTATTTTGAAGTTCTCTGACCTTTATGTAAAGTCTCTACACATTTTCTGATGGTTTATATAGCTTATTAGTCCATACTATAGCAATAGAAACACTTGAGTCATCTGTTTTCCAACGTTACATTTGGTTCAACATCAAAGTGATGAAGCAGCTTTATATATCTTTAATCATTATATCAGTACCAACTTATCAAATGTTTATCAATTCTTCTTAAATCTTAAATTTGGGTTTTTCAGATGCATACCTCAGAGCTGGGTCGAGCAGCTGACAAGCCTTTTTGGCCATGCAGTTTCTCATGAAACTTTTCTGCCTATTGGCTTTTCAAGGTAAAAACATCTTCAGCACAAAAATGTTTCTCCCATTATTGTATATAAACACATAGAGCATACTTTTTAAAGCTCTATTCATCATCTGGTAGGTATGTTCAGTAATCAACATTAACTTTAAAACACAGACAATACCATAACACCTTGTGGCTATACTTATTGAGCAACAGAATTTCCTCTTCAGATGCCCTTTGTCAGTCAAGAGGATCTATTCAAAGCTTTAACTAGCCCAGGGATTCTCACAACAAAATTTTTGGTGGCCTCAAAAGTGTGGCCACCAACTCTTGATGGTGGATGCTCAGACAATTTTTCCTAAAATACTTAACTAACTTTAAGAAAAACAAACAAATATGCACATATACATGTCCAAATCACAGTAATTTATTTACGTAGGGTTTTTTGCAGACTCAATAATAAAAATAATGTATAGTTGTTTCTATTTTTACTGGATCTAAACCGAATAGAAACAAATAAGGCTGCTTCGAATGTTCTTGTCTTTTTTGTTGTTTCTTTTGCTTTTTGGTTGCTTTTTTAAAGACATGCTAGTTAGTGATAGGGAAAATCAGCACCCCCCCCCCAAAGCATAAATCCAAAATATATTGCCTAGATGTAAGAATAGGCCCTAGGCCTTAAGATTATTAACTCTATAGGAAATAAATTACTATATTAACCACTGAGGAACTGAACTCCCAGAAGGCAGTTTTGTTATACACAAACCATGATCATGCTGCTAGCATAAGGGGAAAACTCAAAGAAAAGTCCCCTAATAACCAGCTCATCACTGCCCTAAAGTAACATATTAATAAGCTTGCATTAGCACAAATAACTCAGTATCAGCATAGAAACAGCTGGCCGGAATAGGGAACTGGACACCAGACGCTGAATCCCAAAGGGCCTTGCGAGGCTGGTCGGCCTGACCGCAAGTAGGGGTAACTGAACTGTCAGGGTCTTCTGACAATCACGTAAGCATCCATAAGGAAGTGAAAAGATAAGGCTTGCAATTTTTCATATGTTATGCCATATAAGGGCAATATTACTTGTGCTTCTGCAATGTATGCCATGTGATAGCCAAATAAGGTGCAATTTATGTGTTAGCAAGATATGATAATTTGCGGTTTTAAGCTTTATAAGCACTGGCGAAAATCAGTTCGGGAGAGCGGCTTACCCCTTGCTAGGGAATACGCTGTCTCTCCATGTGTGCACACATGTAATAATGATATATCAATAAAAGGAGCCTCAGGCTGTCTGATCAATTGACAAGGTGGTGGTCTTTTCCCCAACATTAGTAAGTCTGCTTATTTGAAAACTGATGTTTGTTTTTGCATGTTAATATCACTTTTCATAGCAGCAGACTTGCTAGCTAGCTGGGAACAGGGCCAGCGCTTCCACCTAGGGCGCCAGGATTTGGGAGGCTGGCAGACTGCTCAGGTGGACCTCCCACAGGCGTGCCTGCGGACGGTCCACTGGTCCCGCGGCTCCAGTGGAGCATCCGCAGGAACGCCTGCGGGAGGTACACCGGAGCCACGGGACCGGCGAGCCGGCCCTATGCCTAGAGGACCAAAAACCCTGGCGCCGCTCCTGGCTGGGAATTAGCAAAAAGTGATATGAACATACAAATATCACTTTACACAACAGACTTACTCAGCCTGGCAAGCTGGGGGACAAATTAAGCCCTGGATGGGGATGTGGGTAGGGAGGCAGCGGGCCAGGGGAGATGGGGAGGATGGATGAGTGGCTGAGGGAGGCAGCAGGTACCTGGGAGATGGATGGGGGGCTGAGCAAAGCAGCAGAGGCCAGATGCAATGGAGTTGGGGGGTTGAAGGCCTGGGGGAGGCAGCATGGGGGGGAGGGTTGGGGAAATGGATTATGGGTAGCCTGAGACTGCAGCCCTCCAGCCATGTGAATGAAGCTCAGGGCCAGAGGACACAGTGGAGGTCAGGAGCGATGGGGAGCAGGTGGGGTGGTGAGCACAGAGCTGGCACTCACTGCTGTGTGACTGGGGACTAGGGCCAAGGCCCCGCAGCTGGAGCCTGAAACTCTGCAGCAGGAGAATGGAGCCCACAGCCTGTCATCCCAAGACTGAAGCCAGAAGCCCAAGCCCCACCACCCTCAGGAAGGTGGGGAACTTACACTGGCTGCCTGCTTCTCCAGCGTTGATGGTTTCAGAGGGGGTCAGGGCCCAACCCCTGCTGATGGCCCTAGGGGAGGAGATGCTGCTTCCCACCCCCAGACCTCCAATCACCCAGTAGCCTGTGGCCACACAAAAAGCCCCTGGTGGCCACATGCACCTATGGTGGCCACATTTGAGAAACACTTAACTATACTTCCTACGTAGTTAAATTGACTCTTTTAATCCACTTTTTTCTTGGTATTAGTTTGATTACTTGTCAAGACGGTTTCATTATTTCCTGAATCTCTCAACCAACAACTGAAAAGAAACATGGTAACCTTAAATTTACTGAACCACAGACTGAAGATGCTTGCTGGCATTCTTGTGATTTGGCAAGCTGTTTAGCAATCTGAAAATGCATCTCATCTCATCTGAGGGATGGCAACAGCTTCTGTTTGTTGTCTCAGGGATTTAGGCGTCTATAATCACTATCGATATGTTCTAACCATTACTACATTTTGTGGGTGTCTCTCTCACAGTCCCTAATTCAAAATTATGCAGCCACATACAATAAAAGCTACAATGAAAACAATGCACTTTCCTAATCAATCTATGCTGAAACTAATGGGTTGAGCGAAATGTCATTGTAGCTGATGGATGTAACCACTGCCCTTCATTTAAGATAACTGAGTTCAAAATAGAATTAGATCAGCTGATGGAGGATAGGTCCATCAATTGCTGTTAGCCAAGATGGTGAGGGACATAACCCCCATGCACTAGGTGTCCTTGAACCTCTGATTGCTAGAAGCTGTGGCTGGACAACATGGGATGGATCACTCGATAACTTTCCCTGTTTTGTTCACACTCTCTTAAGCATCTGGCACTGGCCACCATCAGAAGACAGGATACTAGGCTAGATGGACCATTGGTCTGACCCAGTATGGCCATTCCTGTGTTGTGTTCTTAAACAGTTAAGCTCCTTTATGAAACCATAGTCTCCACCTAAAACAGGCACAGATCACACCCTAAAAGAAAAGCACATGTGAAACTGTAAGAAAATGCACTGAATTAAAGGTATAAATTCATACTGATGGACTATGTCCCCAAAGTATCATAGACAAGTTAGGTGACCATTCATGCACAGCGTTCCCATTTACAATACTGAGTAATGCACACTGATTCTGACAGCTGTCAGTCTATGAAAAAAGCACCTATATAAGGCCTGCAGGATATTTTAATCCTCAGCAGTAAGTGTACTGTTTTATGCTGATCAGGTAACTCTCATGGTTGAGATAAGGAAATAGCTAATTAAGCTATGAAGCTGTCATGAGTGGTTGAAGAAAGAAGGGATTAGATCTTCAATAGCCACTAGTATATTTAATTGTATATATCTGGAATATGAGATTTACTTAAGACTTCAGAAATAGAGGAGAGGAGAGTCTATAATTAGTCAGACATATTATTTGCCCTGAGAGAGGGTAAAAATGTAAATAAGTTGATTTATTTTTACTTTTCTATGCATACCAAGTTGACTGTCCCAAATTCACTGTGTTGAATTTGGTGACCATCATTGCTAAAAGGATCAAAACTGCTATGGAATGTCAGTTGTTACACACACACACACACGCGCACACACACACACACACACACACACACACACACACACACACGCTCACGCCATTACAGTAATTGAGGAGACTGTAATTAGGCACTGCTTTACCAACACAGTTGCCCTAAAAGGCAATGAAAGTTTTTTGACAAAAACATGAATGAAAAATTTGAAAATTACTTGTCATTTAAAAGAACTTCCTTTTTACCCAGTAGAATTAAATGTCTTCTTAAATACATTTGCTGTCAGAATTTTAAACAAGCTTCCAAAGCTATATCCAAAAAATTTAAGTTCAGCCCACTGGGTAAATTTTTTATCTACACGCATCAGTTGTGTACTGCAGTTACCCAGTTTCTACAAATACTTGAGTTTTGTGCATGAAGATAAACATACAAGATGCCTGGGGATAAATCTAAGGCACATTTTAAAATTACCCTCTATGACTCTTGGGGTATGTCTTCAGTGAGGAGTTAGTGCAGGTAATCAGCACTCGGGTCTGAGCAACCAGGTATGAACAGCCATACTGCAAAGACCTATCCAAGTTACTCTGTCCTTGCTGGTGAAGCCCTCACCAGTGTATATTGCTAGGACTCTTGGGGGCATATCGAATGGTTCTTCATGCTGCAGTCAGCAGAGCTGCACTGTGATTCTTTCCTTGTGCACTTTGGGAGAACTTGGCTGCCCTTCTGGGAACACAAGAAGATAGGAGGGATTGTGGGAAGGTATTGGAGGACCATTAACACTTGTGTGATTTAGACTTGTCCTCACTACAAAGTAGAAGGGTTACCAGCCTGAGGGAAGGTGGAGCCTGGGCTCTAACCCACACACCCCAGCCAAACTAGCTATCCCAGGTTGAAAGCAACACTAATTTCAAGTGAGAAGTTTGTGTGTGGGGATGAGGGGGGTGCATAAGGGACAATACCCAGGTAAGAGTTTGGGATAACTGGGCAGTGAAGACATACGCTTGGGGAAGAGACCTTAACCACATTTGTAGTCCTCAATGGGTCAAAAATTCCTTTTGAAGTCTGAAAACTCAGTTAAAGTACCCCTGAATTTGATCTATTGTTTATATTTGTTTGTAAAGCACAATACACACCTATAGCTTCAGCTCTGGGCTGTATTCCACAAGCTTAGGAAATATTTTTCCTTATTATTATATTTTATTGCTAGTGCCTTGAGTGTGTCAAAATCAATTATATATAATTCTACACACATTTTTGGAGAGAGTTCTCCACATTCACCAAAGTTAAGTTCAACTCAGCATTTTAGAAATGCATGCCTAGAGCCAAAACAATATTGAGAGATTATATGTTGAATGAGAATTACATTCAATTTACATAAGTGCCAGTGGTACACTGGGAGAGAGTCACTAGAAAACCATTATAAGAAAAATCAGTTCACATTTGTGCAAAACATTTTAAACCTTAACAATTCAACCAAATAAAAATGGTTTTTCTCTGGACCACCAAAACACGCATCTGTGACCCAGGGACCAGATTTCAGGTTTTCGCCCCAAACCACTAATATACTAGAACTCTTAAATTGCAAACATTTTTTTTTAAATGCCAGAGTGTATTTTTTCCACTCTCCAAAATAAAAAATGGCCAAATAGGTTTTGCTCATAGGACTGCTTTTCTAAACCTTTTATCATTTTAGTTGTCTGTTCTGGACTCCCCAATTTGTCCACATCTCTCTCAAAGCATGTCACCAAAAACTGGATACAGTACTCCGGCTGAGGTCTCACTAATGCCAAGTAGAGGGGGATAATTATTTCTCATGTCTTATTCTCCTGGTAATACATGACAGAATGTTAGCCTTTTGCATAACTGTGTCACATTTTTTACTAATACTCAATTAGCGATCCATTACAATCCTCAAATCTCTTCAGCAGTACTACTGCCTAGCCAATCATTCCCCATATTGTAGTTGTACATTTGATTTTTCCTCCTTCACACCTGTCTTTACTGAATTTCATCTTGTTGAATTTCAGATCTATTCTCCAATCTGTCAAGATGGTTTTGAATTTTAATTACGTCCTCCAAAGTGCCAACATCATCTCCCAACATGGAATCATCTGCAAATTTTGTAAGCACACTGTCCACTCAATTATCCAAATCATTAATGAAAGTATTGAATCATATCAGGCCCAAAAAGGCCCATGTGGGACTGCATTTGATACATCCTCCTAGTTTGACAGTAAACCATTGATTACTCTGACTACAGTTTTTCAACCAGATGTGTACCTACCTTATTGTAACTTCGTTTAGACCACATTTCCCTAGTTTGTCTATAAGATTGTCAAGTAGGACTGTGTCAAAAACCTTAGTAAAATGAAGATATATCACACCTATAGCTTCTCCCACACCAGTAACCCTGTCAAAGAAGGAAATTAGGTTAGTCTGGCATGATTTCTTCTTGACAAATCCATGCTGGCTATTACGTATAACCCTTCTATCCTCTGGGTGCTTACAAAATGATTGCTTAATAATTTCCCCAGTACAGAAGTTAGGCTGACTGATCTCTAATTGGGTGGGTCCTCTTTGTTCCCCTTTTTCAAGATAGCTACTATATTTGCTCTTCTCCAGTCCTCTGGGACCTTACCTGTCCACCATGAATTCTCAAAAATAATTAGTAATGGTTCCAAGACTGCTTCAACTAATTCCTTCAGTGCCCTAGAATGAATTTCATCAGGCTCTGTCAACTTGAATTCATCCATTTATCTACATATTCTTAACCATTTCTTTCACTATTCTTGCTTGTGTTCCTTTCCCTTTGTTGTTCATATTAATTGTGTTAAGTATCTGATCAAAGTTCACCTTTTTAGTAGAAGCAAAATAGGCATTAAACACCTCAGCCTTCTTGATATCGTCAATTATTAGCTCTCCTGCTTTAAGCAGTGGACCTACATTGTCCTTTATCTCCCTCCTAAGGCATTGACAGAACTTATTGCCTTTTGTGTGCTTTGATAGGTGTAAATCATTTTGTGCCTTATCCTTCCTGATTTTGTCCCTTTACAAGATTGTGCTATTCTTTTGTATTCATCCTTAGCAATTTGTCCAGTTTTTCACTTTCTGTAGGATTCCTTTTTAGATTTTCAGGTAATTAGAGAGCTCTTGCGGAGACTTAATGGCCTCTTAATTATTCTTCCTATCGTTTCTTATCATCAAGATAGAGACAATATTAAAGGCATAACAGCAAACTGAGAAACTTCCGTCTCCCCTAAATTCCTTTTTCCCTTAGATTTTCTTCTCATGGGACCTTACATACCAACTCTCTGAGTTTGTTAAGGTCTGCTTTTTTGAAGTCTATTATCCTTGTTCTGCTGCTCATACTCCTTTCTCTTCCTCACCCAAATTGCCTTCAACCTTCAGATTTTCCAACAATTCCTCCCTGTTAAGTCTAAGGCCACGTCCAGACTACCCGCCGTATCGGCGGGTTAAAATCGATTGCTCGGGGATCGATATATCGCGTCTAATCTAGACGCGATATATCGATCTCCGAGCGCGCTTATATCAATTCCGGAACTCCATCAACCCCAACGGAGTTCTGGAATCGACACGGAGAGCCGCGAACATCGATCCCGCGTGGTGTGGACGGGTGAGTAATCCGATCTTAGATATTCGACTTCAGCTACGTTATTCACGTAGCTGAAGTTGCGTATCTAAGATCGATTTTCCCCCCCTAGTGTGGACCAGCCCTAAAATAGCTGTCCCGCTGCTTACTTTCTCCTCCTTCTTAAACATGAAGTTGTCCCCAGTACAGCCTAAGAATTTACTGGAGATATAGTGATTTGCTGTATTACTTTTCCAACAGATATCTGTGTACTTAAAAAAGTTCCCCATTACAACCAAACTTGTGTTCTGGATATTTGTGTTATTTATCCTAGAAACGCCTCATCCACTTCCTTCTCCTTATTTGGCAGTCGATAGTAGATCCTGGTCATGGAATCAACCCTGTTTTTTCCTCTTTTGTCTTTACTCAAAGACTCCAACTAGTTTGCCTCTCACCTCCTTCTGGACCTCAGAACAAGTTTATATATAATTGATATATAATACAACACTTCCTCCCTTTTTTCCTGCCTGTTCTTCCTGAACAAGCTATGCCCCTCTATACCATTATTCCAGTCATGATATTTAGCAAGTCTCAGTGATGACAATTAAATCATAATTTAGTCCGTAAAATTTAGGAAAGTTGGAAGTTTTAGGCTGTTCACAGGAAGAGTGCTTGTGGCGGAACCAGAATAAAGATTTTCTATGCTTATGCTTAAAAGTCAATGTTCTTTTTAAATATTCAATAACCTTATTACAGACATCCAGGTAATGTTCATTATGTGATGGCTGGCAAGCATAATGAGTTTTGGGTGTATATCCAAAACCATAATTAAATGTTTCTGAAGACTAACATAACACAAGGGAAAAGACTAAATAAGGTACCAGATCTTTATCCTAGGGAAATCAAAATCTGACTTATGTGACAATCATCTTAATTTCAATTGAATCTATTCAGCGGATAAATTGCCAAATATTGTAGCTGTAGAGAGCAAAAGGCCAAAGCCTTAAATCTGAAGTGAGTTTCTTTTGGCTACAAATGCAAGTAATATCGTCTACACCAAGGGGAGGATTATTTTCCCTGGCTCAGAGAAAAAATCTAACTAATTTCTGAGGCAATAATCAATCATAAATGAAATGCTGTAGAAAGTGTTCTTCTATTCTGAAAGCTGATGCTAAAAATTCAACCTGGGGTTCCATATTGACAGTTTTATTCATTTTTATTTCCACAGCAAATTTGCTGAAGTTCACAAGTAAACAGATGTTTTTCAAACTCGCATCCCTAAAAACTCAACCTGGGCTGTGACAGCCAAGCTGATTTCTTTCCACCTCAGATATCGCCACCCAGTAATGCAGCCTAAACTAGGCCAATCAGCATTACCTGGGTAACCCGAACATGTGCTCACTATGCCTTCAGTGACATATGTGCAGCCTTGCTGTCTTCAATGTGTTTGCACGTGTAATGTTGTTGTAGCTGGATTGGTTCCAGGATATTAGAGAGACAAGGTGAGTGAGGTAACATCTGTTATTGAATCAACTTCTGTTGGAGAGAGAGAGAGACAAGATTTTACCTAGAGCTGTTCTTTGGGTCTGAGTGCTGTACTCACCTACCCTGTCCTTCTAATGGGCTTGCACAGGCATAATTGATTGGAACCAACAAACACTACTAAGCTGTTGATGATACTCAGGATGGAGAATGAGCTAGATTCTAGTCTCTCAACTGTGTTGGCTCTTCTTTGTTAACCAGAATAAAAAGCAATAAGTCTTGTTTTTATAACTACTGTCCCCAGATATGTTTCTGAATACACAAAAGGAACAGCTCTGTTGCATAAGGTGTCTTTTTATATCATCACTTTTCTGAGTAGAGCCATATTTTAAGATTATGGTACAACTTTAGGGGTTCTTCTTAAATGAAGTGCAACGAAGCTGATTAACCTGACTGCCAGTTGAAAGTGGAGAAACAATGTCTCAAATATTTAGATAGTTATTCAAACCAATCTTTTTAGTGTTTATTATTATAAACAGCCTCTTGCATCTTTGCGTATTACACAACAATAAAAATAAGAGGAAACAACACAGGCACAGTTGGATTCAAATGACTGTACTTACTAACCATATACAAACATGCAAGGCTGTAGCAGCACTACAGACCGAGTCTGGCCTCAGTTTTTCTTCCCTCAGGTTGGATCACCTGACGTTCCAACCTAATGTGATTGCTGCAGTGGTTTGCTGCAGTCATTTGGCCCTCCAGCTAAGTCACTAGAAAAAATGCACCCATTTTGCAATATCTGTGTCCAAAAAACACAGAGTCTTCACCCCAGTCTCAAGCTGAGCCCAGCCTCTCTTTCCTATGGGTCTGTCTTCTCTTGCCAGACCCTACTGGGCTCCTTTGAGTCTCTCTCTCTCTGCTCTCTACTGAGCAGCAATTTCCTGGACTTCCTATCTGGAGTCTACCTCCACAAGCTTCTGCCATATCGCTATCCCAAAATACTCACGGCTATTCTTACTCATTTCTAAAACACAGAACTTGGTGAGCACCACTAGAGAGCTAACAAGCTATTTAAAGGCAAAAACTATTGGGAATGATTAGCATTACTCAGCTTTTGCCTGTCTTTTTCGATAGAGTTCAAACATCTTAGATACGGTATAAACTCTGTCAGTGCAAAGCAGACAATCTTGGTTTAAATAGCCACCTGAGGACTCCCACTCTGGGAAGTTGGAGTAAGGCCTCCATAGCAGCTCCTACATCATCAATCCTTCCATTTCACTTTGTGTGGGACAAGGCTAGGCAAAAGGTTGTGGGTGGGTGGCTGGAGTAAACCTGTGTTTCAGTAATTCCCATCTGCTGGAACAGTCCTTGAAGGCTACTGGAAACTGGATGACTATTCCAGGGACCAGAGAGCAGACCTCAGGATTCAAGAGCTACAAATGTGGCCAGCTTAATCCCACTTTGGTACTCTTTATTCTCAGCTGTGCTGAGCTTTGCTCATGCACAACTGAGGGATTACCTGGCATTCTCGGTTTAGCAGATTGGCAGAAATAAATTAATACACAGCCTGGGAAAAGTTCATCATCTTTCACCAACATGACAGAGATGGAAGAAAAGCAGCTGTACGTATGATGTAACCTCATCATTATCTTTTTTTTATACATCGGGGGGGGAATCAAATGAGCATTTGGAACTGTCAAAATGACTAGCTGGGAGAGTGACAGCCATCTGATTCACTGACAAAGTCCAGCCATTATTGTAAATTCAGTCAAAGGAGGTTTTATAATTAACTACATCTCAGACTCATGTGGAGTCCTTTCAAAGTGCTTACATATCTGACAACTACCATTGCTAAGTGATAGGAACATGCTGACACCAGTGGATGGTGATAAGATGAAAAACATCTTTTAAAATGACTTTAAATTATTACTAAACTTGGCATCTAACAGTGTTGCTGTCATTAATGGTCCTTTAAGTGCTTTCATTACTAGCCTCCCTTTGGAGGGTTTTGTGAAGCTGGTTATGATTTTCAGAGAGGGACCTCCAGGAAGTCCAACCATGGAGTGGCAATACAAAGTAGGCACACGTCCTTCTGCCACCATGCTCACACATGGCCAGAAGTGGGTATTGATGGCCAGGAATATGGAATAGCTAAAGCAACTAGAGGATATACTGTTTTAGTGAATAGAGCCTGAAGTTCCCCGCAGAATTTAAAGATATCTCAGCAAGTGGAATTAATTACTGCCTTTCCCTGGGGCGGGGGGCATGAATCCCCTGAGGAAAAGAGGGCTTGATTGCCATTTGAAAGTGCTATTTTCACCTCCAATGTTCTCTAAGTAACACCTACAGTTTTTTAACTGACACCAAGAGGACAAGGAGTTTAGTTAAAAAAAATGCTTTTCATGACACATGGTCATGACAGATGACACATACTGGGCAACTGAAAAAATTCTAGTATTGGTGCTTTGAAAATTATAATATATTATAAACAAACAAGAGAGTGTCATAATTTCTGTAAATCTCTAAGGGACAAGAGCTCCTCCAGAAACCACAAAGTGCAAGTATGTCACTGTAGTCACACACCTGGAGGATATTTCTCTGTTATAAAAAAAAGCTACTTTAATGTTTTAGTAAATGAATTTCTTTTGGTCGTATGGTCTCAATTCATTTTACAGTTCAGACTCTTCATTAGACAAATAAATTGCTTCTTTAATCTAGGCCATTTTATAAACCCAGCTAGAATCAACACTATATCTCATGTATATGTGTGTACATTAAATAGTCTGTCTATTCCTAATTAGATCTATAATGTGAAAGTGAGGGAAAAGAGCTGAATTGTTCACAGTTTATGGTCTATAAACTGTAGTAATTTAACGGTCAGGCCATTGTGTGGGGAAGGCCACTCTATTAAAAATGAAACATCCTCCATTCTTTTCCTTATCTGTGAATGCTAGTAAAGACTCTAAGTAACCATTCATTATCTATGCATGGAGGAAAGTAGGCTCAAACCATCTGAACTCATTCCACCCATAACCTTAATTTTTTCCAACAGGTTAGAGTAGTCTTCATTATGCAAAAAGATTCAATTTGCAAACTAGGCTTTACTGTTCAAACCTAATAAGAACATATTTTTCTTTATATATTCCAGAGTTTCCATGTCACAAATAAATAGAAACTGTGCGTTTGCTTGGCATTGATTTAGTCTAGCCTCTGCAAGAATTTTCATAAGCCAGGATGTTCCTTAATTTATTCCAATAAATGTCTCTACAAGCTTCAAATTCACTCCATTATTTGCATGTTTTACCTCCACCTATTAGAATTCCTTCCAAAATCCAAATTAATTCAATTCACCAGTTTTATGCTCCACAGTTGAACAATAGCAGAATATTGTCTAAATGCTAATCTGATGTTTGTTCAGAGACATTTCATATAGCCTCCATCTCCCAAGAGTTTAACATTTTAATAAATCCTTTAAAAAAAGAATGCTTCTGTGTTGATATCTTTGCCATGTTTTACCATTTGCCTATGAAAATAAATTAAGAAACTTTTTCTGGCTCTAGCTCTCTTTTTTGTTTTAAATAGAACTAGATAAACAGCATTCTTTCTGGGGGAATAAATAGTTTCATTGTGTGGAAAAAACTACAAAAGGTCAAGAAGAAGAATATCCCATGACAATGTAGGAAGATTCTCAAGATACTATGGCAACATCTATACAGTAGATGTTTATTTCCCTATTTTTTGAGCAATTGCTCAAAGCAGCAAGGTAAAATGCCCACTACTATATATTCAGTATTTTGCAATGAAACAAATTACACACACTGCAAATTTGAGTCTCATTTGTTTAAAATCTGATCTTCAAATACAAACCGTTTCATCAAAATTGAACCAAAATAAGTGCATCATTTTTTCCCCATTATCAAAATAGTGAAACCATTTTGGAAGTTCAGCCATAACATACAAATGAGAAAGTATTTCCATTTTCCTGTGGTTCTATACAAATATAAATGTCAATGTCCATCTAAATAAAATAATTCAGATAAAAGAAAACAAGCATCATTGCAAAATGTCAATGCAAACCTTCTGATTAAACATCTTGGGGAAAACCATTTTTCAGACCAACAAAATAGAGAGTAAGGCACTTATGGATGGAAAGAGATAAAAGTGGTTAAGAGGCTAAGAGATTTAGGAACTGAAACAAAGAAAGAAAAAGGTAAATAAAACCTATTCTGTGACATACAGCAGTGGCCTTGGCATTAGACTTTGAAAATATCAACTATGACTAAGCAACAAAATAAACATTTTTTTGATAGTGAGCACCATTAAGAACGATAGACCTCAGAGCTCCAATGGGAAATTTCCTACCCCAGAAATGACACATTACAGTATATAATTATTAATTAAAAGAACCGGTAGAAGTATTCAGTATTTTTCTTGTGAAGGACACAGGTCATCTGTTTTTCATGATAGCTCTGTGTTACACACTGGGGAAAAATCAAGTACAAACTATTAAAGGAGGCACTACTGGCAGAAGGTTTGAAATACAGATGAGAATTTCCTTTCATGATAATCTTATCAAAGGACAAATCTTTACCCTTAAAATTCTCCAAGAAAGGCAGAAAACCCAATTAAAACTGAATATGGATTTTGAAGATATAGAGAAATGGTACAGCTATCACAAACCACAAAATACTATCCACCTGAGGACAACATCAAAGTGATTTATTAAGCGCATCCCACCTCCCCCGCAGAAAAATATGAAAAAAACAGCAGACACAAGCATTGGGATCATTTCGAATTACTCAGGATAAAGTATGGAGTCTTGAAGTTAGAGGCCTTAATCCTGAAATGACCTCCAAGTGGATGAACCAGTTGCACTTCTGTTCAGTTCCACTTGAAGTCAATGGGGCCCCCAAAGGGCACAAGGGTTTTGCCAACACTGAGTTACAGGAGCAGAATTTCAACCACTATCCAGAAACTCAGTACTGTTAAGGTATTATCTTCTGTCTATTGATGTGTGCATTATCTCAATATAGTCATAGTTGAAGGACCTCTAAGGATGCATGTCTATTGTTAATACCATGAAGTTATAATATATAATAAAACCTTTTTTATATTATTGCTTTTATAAATGGTGTGTGTTTCAATTGTTCATTGCCTCATAACATGTCTTTATAATAATTTTTTTCCAGTAGGGAAGGAATTTGTCAAACTTGTCAAATTATTGTAACTGATGAAATGGAAGGAAAAAGGTCTTAAAACCCTTTTGTGTGTGTGAGAGATTTGAGAATGGTCAAGATGCAAACTGTAACTGTTAGTGTGAGCATGGAAGAACCAAACATATTCATCCCTCTCTTCTCTTCATCGGTGTTAAAATGTTGTACATAGGTGTCTTCTGAGCACTGGCTATCAGAGAAGCCAGTCCTTAAAAGGGAACACATACAAAGAAATTAAGGTTGCAGAACAGGATAGATCCACTGAGTCAGCTTCATTTTCTGAAGGGTTCTCAATTTCTCTCTCTTTTAGTCCAGTACTAAGGGACTTCAAAGTCTCTAAGATTTTTGCCTATGATAGCTAAGATCCATAGCTTGCTTCTGCAGCTCATCAGGGCTTAGGATCACCACTGCGCAATTCTGATCTACTTTGATGATGGCTATCTTATAGTTATACTCTCTGGGGCTGAGGCTCAAGAGTACACTACAGTTATCACAAATTACAAAAGCAATTCATGTCAAAAAGTCTGGATGCCTGGCAAAAGATTCCAGCTCTGAATATTTCTCCTGTCTTCCAAGAATGTACTATTTGTCATTGTCATAAACAGATAGTTAAGGGTTAATGTCTCTTTTACCCGTAAAGGGTTAAGAAGCTCAGTGAACCTGGCGGACACCTGACCAGAGGACCAATTGAGAGACAAGATACTTTCAAATCTTGGTGGAGGGAAGTCTTTGTTTGTGCTGTTTGTTTTTGTTCGTTGTTCTCTCCTGGGGCTAAGAGGGGCCAGACGTGCAACTAGGTCTTTCTCCAATCTTTCTGAAACAGTCTCTCATGTTCAAAATAGTAAGTACTAGCTAGAAAAGGCGGATTAGTTTTATGTTTGTTTTCTTACCTTGCAAATGTGTATTTTGCTGGATGGATATTTTACCTCTGTTTGCTGTAACTTGTATCTTAGGCTAGGGGGGAGGGAGTTCCTCTAGTCTATATAAGCTGAAGACCCTGTAAACATTTTCCATCCTAATTTTACAGAGATAATTTTTACTTTTTCTTTCTTTAATTAAAAGCTTTCTTTTTTAAGAACTTGATTGATTTTTTCCCCTTGTTTAAGACCCAAGGGGATTGGGTCTGAACTCACCAGGGGATTGGTGGGGGAAAAGGAGGTGGGGGGAAGGTTAATTTCTCTCTGTTTTAAGATCCAAGGAGTTTGGATCAGTGTAACTCTCAGGGTAACCTAGGGAGGGGAAAGTCTGGGAGGGGGAAGGAGGGGGAATGGTTTATTTCCCCTTGTTTTAAGACCCAAGGGGTTTGGGTCTTGGGTCCCCCAGGGAAGGTTTTGGGGGACAGGGAGTGTACCAGCCACTGGAATTTCTGGTTGGTGGCAGCGCTATCAGATCTAAGCTAGGAATTAAGCTTATAAGGGTACATGCAGGTCCCCACTTTCTGGACGCTAAAGTTCAAAGTGGGAAAGATACCTTGACAGTCATCCTCTGATGTAATATACTGTAAGTTTTATTCTTTGCAAATGTATCCTCTTTGGGATTTTTTTGAGTCTCTTGTTCATTTTCTTGCATGTTCAAGGCTTCAATTTTAATATATGATGCAAAGTCTGCAGCCTCGTGCAATACTTCTCATCTCTAGATCTGAAGACTATTGCTATTTATCCAAATCTCATTTATACTCTGGGATCTGGTAGCACCCATACCAGCATCTACCCCAGAGTAAAGAAACAATTTAGTTTCACATATCTGTTTATGAGATAGACAATTTTTATTAAGTTTGGATAAAACAACAGGCATGGGGTGGATCTATCTAGTTTTAAACTCATTTTCCTAATTTTAATCATGTGTGATTAATTTGGTTTCATCATATTTTATCTGAACCTGCAGGGGGAAATTTTATTTATTTATTTTGCTTTGTTTCCATTTCAATATAGAATATAGCGTGCCAGAAGATGGGAAATGATTTGTTATTAAGCTAGCAAAAATTCACAAAAATAATCACACAAGACATCAGTATCAGAAATTACATCTAACAAGAAACATATGGATTTTATGATTCAAACATGATGCTAACATCTGAGCTCTTTAGCTCACTTTGTGTAGGGATATACTTTCTTGATACAATGTGTTTTTCACTGGGGTTGTCGATACTAGGCTGTCTAAAAATTTCTCTTCATAGCCAAAGCTATGAACAAAAGAAAAAAAGCAATCAGCTTCTTTCCTATTCTATATAGAGAGAAATTGCAAAGAAACAGCACAATAACTAGCTCTGCAAAGACACAACAAAGTCAAGAAGAGCCACATACCCATCCTTTATCATACAGCACAAAAGGGTAAATTTTCCTCAGCTCTTGGCTTGAAAGAAAGGAAATGAGCATGCCAATTATTTCCTCAGGTCATATAGACCAATATGAAGATATATTGCTGTTTTCAGCCATGATAAAGATGAGCTGAACTGCCCAAAACTTTCATGCTCAAGCTACCTTCTTAAGTCCACTTACTTTGCTGCCAGAAGAATCCAATTTGAGTGAATAAATGCTGTATAATCACAGGTGAGAAATTTCAGTCCATTTCCCAGAGAATAGATATCAAGTTTTGATACCAGTTTAGAGATTGCACAGTAAACAACTTACATATCAATTGTATAGCATATTGATTAAATTTGCAATGATAAGAAACCTATTTGCACTTTGAAGGAGCACTTGAGGTTATTTCAGATTAAAGCAAATGGGCTACATTGCAAGACATTCATAAGAAATTAATTTTCAGATTTATGTAAAGCTGTTTATAGGTGAGTTGGCATGAACTAAACTAGCTCTCTGTGTATGGATATGACTATTCATATTGTTTTTCTAGACCAGTTTTCATATTCAGATATACAGCAATTTAAAAAATGTTTCCAATAAATGCTTATTTACATATTGAGAATGCTATTTAATTTGGAAACAGCTTTGTGGGGGATTTCTTAAATGTTATTTAATGGACTGGACATTTCTATGCATTTTAAAATTAGATTTAGCAAACAGTGACTCAGAGGTTCAAGGTTCCAGTCTTGTAGTGCTTCTGAAGTCAACAATTCAAACTTTTGGTTGCTTGTAATACTGTACTAGACCATTTCAGGAATTCTAAGCATTAAGCTGAAGGCCCAGTAGCCACCAGTGGTAAATTTTAAATGGACTTTCACAATGTAGATTAGTTCACCCAATGTAAACACCAGACCATAACATTTTGTTCGAAAGCAACTGTAATCCTCAATACAAAGTTCTGGGATTTGGTGCCAAGAAAACATCAAAATAACAACTTTTTCAGAATTAATGTGAGTTAGAAATTGGGCACTGATAAACTGACTTGAGAAAGACAAGCTGCTGCACTGATTTGAACGTGATCAGTGTAGTGAGGCTTCTCCTACTCTAAGTAAATTTTCAAAAGACGCACTGATGGGAGGATACCTAGGATGCTTAAGAGCCAGTGAGTGAGTAGAAGACAAGTCGTTTGTTCCCAGTAAACCCAAGGATTACATTTGTGATTTATTTGGGGTTCAGTAAACTATAAAATTGCGATGGCTTCTGCTTTTCAGATGCTTTCTTATATCTTGGGGACGGGGGGGGAGGGGGAAGAAATCTACAGATAAACCAGTGGCAGAAACAGCTGAAGCAAGAAAGGTAAAACAGTTCTTTCTCCAACCCTTAGATCTTTTGGTGATTTTCTGGCAATATAAATTTCTCGTGCCCACTCTGATGGAGATTCTTCCATTGCATCAATAGCAAGAATAAAAGATCTTGACTCTTGCATTATGGATCCAAAATAGTGGCCATGGTGTATTTGACATCCTGATGAGATCCCAGATGGATTTGCATGTAAGCCCTTGAATCAGTGGATTTTATTACTCAAAATAAAATGAATTAATTCCTTGGTATAGTTACTTTAAAACATGCAGGTAGCTGAAAAGATTGAGACTATGAGAAGAGTATGTGTCTTTGCCAGTCATCCATACAAAATATAGAAGCAACAGGTTCACCTCAAATGCTTATCTGAAGCATATCCAAAGATCACAGCTAGAATCTGGACTGGAAATTTTGATAGGTTATGCTTTTCACTAAATTTCAGCGGATGGATCATGCCTGTTTTTGACACGGCTGGAAATTTGAATTATTTTTTTCTTCTTGATGTCAATTTTAGTCCATTTGTTGCTTTCTCTTATATCTTCTCCTTTCTGCATAGGTGTCTCTTTCTAGTGACTTCCTTGTCTCCTTTTACTTGTTTTCACTATCTCTCTTCTTCCCTCTTCCCTTTCAGATTATGGGATTCTTCTCCCATCATCATTTTGCTTCAGTATCTAGCTGTTCTGCTCTCGCTCATTGTTCCTTCTGTTCACTTTTTCATTGGCAGGCAGTTTAGAGGACAGCACTGCAGGTATTTCCCCCCATGATGTTTTATCCAGAAGAGAAAACATTTTTTATGCTGACATTATTTTTCACCAGTAGGAGACGACCACCACCAAATACTGGTACTGCATCCAGTCTGTTTTCAACAGACTTCAAACTTAGTGGAGTGGGAGACAGTTCTGATTTTAATCAACATTGTTCACTTACTCTTTTCCTGGCTGTATTGACAATGAACAAAGTATTACAACAGGCTCAACAATAGACTTTCTGCTCAGCATATTAATATCTTTGGATCAGTGACCATTCTTCTGTTTCAGGGTTTCAGAGATATCCTCGGATCAGTTTTATCTGTGTAGTCTGGATGCCAAAAATAGAGCTGGTTGAATTAGTCACTATAAATATTTTATCCGGTGAATGTTGCCTTCTGTTCGTTCTCAAAAGGCCCGTAAACAGCTCATATTTGTATGACTGATCGTTATTCACAAATGTTCAACCGGTAGACCATGTGAACAAATTTAGTCTATGGTTTGTCTGTGAATCCGTCACACTATGAGTATTCTTTATTCATTGTTAGCTAGGCACATCAGTCACTTAAGTCAAATGATATTATTTTTTCTGTTCCTTGGTAGAATGACTTAAACAGGCAGAATCCCCTTTTCTGTTCACATAAGATCCAAAAACATTTGTAATTGTTCAGCAAATGTATTGTGCAAATAATAAAATGGAGGTTTTCAACATGGCCATGAAAGTACTTCCTCAGTAAACAGGCTCATGAACATTAATTCACAAAGCTTAAGTTTACAGGAACATTCGTTCCAGTAAAAAGCTTACATACTTGAACAAGAATGTAAAAAGGCTTCTAAATCAATTAAAATCATCTTGGTTTTAGTCATATGAATATTTCTCCTGTATTCACCCTATTCCACAAAAACATGACAAGCCTTTTCTGATAATACCCACAGATTGCTGGCATTAGGCAGCATCTCATGAAGATCGTGTGGGTCATCTCATGCAGATAACTTTTCACACAGAAAAAATAAAGATGTGGCTGCAAGCACAATTATAAATGAACTCAACTTTTATATCCAAAATGGCAGCCCTTTTAGGATGAAATTTTTAGTACCTAGGACTCCTGGTTTATTTTTATATAAAAATCTACTACTATAGAATCATAGAATATTAGGGTTGGAAAAGACCTCAGGAGGTTGTCTAGTCCAATCCCCTGCTCAAAGCAGGACCAACACCAACTAAATCATTCCAGCCAGGGCTTTGTCAAACCAGATCTTAAAAACCACCACCTCCCTAGGTAACTCATTCCAGTGTTTCACCACTCTCCCTAGTGAAATAGTGTTTCCTAACATTCAACGCAGACCTCCTCCACGGCAACTTGAGACCACTACTGCTTGTTCTGTCATCTGCCACCACTGAGAACAGCCTAGCTCCATCCTCTTTGGAACTCTCCTTCAGGTAGTTGAAGACTCAAATCCCCCCTCACTCTTCTGCACACTAAATAACCCCAGTTCACGTCAGCCTCTCCTCGTAAGTCATGTGTCCCAGCCCCCTAATCATTTTCGTTGCCCTCCGCTCTCTCTAATTTGTCCACATCCCTTCTGTAGTGGGGGGACCAAAACTGGACACAATACTCCAGGTGTGGCCTCACCAGTGCCGAATAGAGGGGAATAATCACTTCCCTCGATCTGCTGGCAATGCTCCTACTAATACAGCCCAATATGTTGTTGGCCTTCTTGGCAACAAGGGCACACTGTTGACTCATACCCAGCTTCTTATTCCCTGTAATCCCCAGGTCCTTTTCTGCAGAGCTGCTGCTTAGCCAGTCAGTCCCCAGCCTGTAGTAGTGCATGAGATTCTTCTTTCCTAAGTGCAGGACTCTGCACTTGTACTTGTTGAACCTCATCAGATTTCTTTTGGCCCAATCCTGGTCACTCTATTGTACACACCAATTATCTATTCTAACTTGTTTATGCTTTTCCTCTCTCTAGTGGACAACTATTTTTATTTTGTTAACAAGAAGTGTTGGGTAATAAGATTGACTCGGCTTTGTTGCGTTGTGCCAGCTCCTACATTAACCCTACGCTTGGAATGCCCTCCCCACATTGCTCCTACTTGTTCTTGCTTCTCAGGAACTACTTCTTCCTCGACACTTATAAATAGGACAGCTTGAGGATCAGCCAGATATAATAGAGGTGGTTTTATTCATTATTTTAAAGACAGTGTATTTAAAATGTGTAGAGACAAATCTTCAGCTAACGTAAATCACCACAGCTCCATGGAGTGAAGGGAGCTGTGCCAATTGATACTAGCTGAGGATCTGATCCTTATATTAAATATTTTATATTTTACTTTACAATTCTCCCCCATTTCAAAAGGAATGTTTTATCTTTTAATTTAAAAATATATAGAATAAAAATATAACTGTGTATGTGATTACTATCTGTGTAAATGTACATTCATTTTTCAGCTGCTACATTCTTTTATTCATTGATATTTTGTGGTAATGAATTCCAAAAGGTAATTACACCATACATTAAATATATTTCCATTTATCAGTTTTGCCTTTCAGTTTCATCAAAAGTGCTTTACATACCAGTATATTAAATAAATACATCAGATTATGTAATGTATTTATGGACATGTAGGAAAGTTTTGCTTCTCTTAAAAGAAAATCTAGGATTCGAGCAGCAAGAACATCCCATACAATTTCTGTTAAAAAGTGCAAAAATCATGGTACCATACATGAGTCAAATATCATCGGCAATGCAATATTCTGAACATGTAGCTGGTTTCAGTCAGCTAAATCTGTTTTTGTGGTTATCTTTTTTTCTGACTCAGAATAAAACTCAGGGATAGCACACCACACACACAGCCCTCATTTGACATTATGAAATGAAGAAACTCTTCATACATCGTTGTCACTGGCACCTGTAAATGTCCACTCACACAATCAATTGTTTAGTAAACAGCATGAAAAACTATAACCCTTTAGCTACCCTATGGATATGCAATATACTGTAAAAAATCTGCAGTCATCTAGGACTTCAGAGTGTTCACTGCAATGCACCTCATGGCTGTTTAAAACCTTGTGGTAATATTGAGAATTGAACTTAGAGCCTCCTACTACAAAACACAGACTCAGACCACTTGTGAGACTGGCTTGAGATCTTCCTCCCTAAGAAACTGCCTCTCTCCCCTGTCACACTACCTTGGTTGTAATGAGCAGCTATAGTCTCCCAGCTAAATTATCCTCTATCTAACAAAGGAGGGGCTGGTGGTAGAGCATTCTTTGCAAGGGGGCTCTAGAACAAGCTCTCCCATTGGCCACATACGTCAGTTGTCCTTCTGGGAACACTGCAAGGCATATTTATTTGCAAGGGCTTCTGTGGAGGGTTGGCAGAGTTTCACGGGGTGGGGAATGTAGATCCAGACAGAAAAGAAGTTTTTTGTGTTTTGTTGGGGTGAGTCTATCTAAATTCCTTTATTCTGTGCAGTTAGCAGTATAATGATAATTTAAGTTACCCCAATAAGAAAACAACATTAATTTTAAAAATGGATATTTTTAAATCTTTTGGGAGTCAAGATTTTAAAACACTAAGTAATAAAGAATCACATAACAGATAAAGTATCAGAGGGGTAGCCGTGTTAGTCTGGATCTGTAAAAGCAGCAAAGAATCCTGTGGCACCTTATAGATTAACAGACGTATTGGAGCATGAGCTTTCGTGGGTGAACACCCACTTTGTCCCATGCATCCGACGAAGTGTGTATTCACCTACGAAAGCTCATGCTCCAATACGTCTGTTAATCTATAAGGTGCCACAGGACTCTTTGCTGCTGTAACAGATAAAAACACCAAGTTATATTGACTCATTTCAGTTCTTAGATAATGTGAATGAAGAATAGGATGATATTTTAGATTTTTATCAGTAATTTTGTTTGGGTTTAAAAGACAGTGCCTTGTAGCATCCTTGTTAGGTTCAGAGAAATTAATAAACGGTGACCAGATAACAATAATATGCAATATTTTAGGGTTTTTTCCCCAAGATTTGCAGGTTTCTCTTGACAAAAATGCCCAATATTTTCTTGATTTATCCATCCAAATGATGGGTATACATTTATTTTGCCACCTTGAAGCTATAATAATAAATCAACAATATGTAAGGCCATTAACAGAGTGGGTAATACACACTGCATCCACTGTACCTGAAAAAGGACTTAATTAATGTTAGTGATTTTCACTCATAATACCATTAAGGTTACCATAGCAACACTTTTTTTTGTAAATTAGAATATGTTTTAGCTAATGGCTACTATGTGTTAACCCTAATTCAGTACCAAACAGTTTATAATTGAGTGCATTTTGTACAGACATTACAAAATAACTCACAATTACCCATTTTTTCAGAAAGCATTTACAGGACACATTTATAGAATATGGTCAGTTAAATAAGCTTCTGTCAGGAGAAAAAGCGGATTAGTATTATACTTTCCATAAAGTCTTCCTGAGTGAGGTGAAAAAATATTTTTAATGTTTATTTTTATGATAGCTCTTCCACTGCTCAATAAACACATTTAAAAATAGCTACAATATTGGATCTCCTCCTGAGAGCCTTGATTTCCCATACAAAGTATGTGCTACAGTTACTACTGGATTTGTGCAGAATTATCATATGACAAAATCTGGGGAACAGTTTTGCCCAAACTGGCCTAAATTCACCTAGTAGTACATTACTGTGGCTTCTGCCTATGCCAAGCATACTTTTGACCTTCAATCCCTCCTTCTATAAAGCTTTTATACACGCTCTGCCTCTCCACTTATCCAAAACATCCATCCTAATCCATCACATTTCACTGTTGGGCTAGCAACTAGTCTTCTGGCCTTCCTGATTAACTGGATTCTTTGTTGCTTAGCTGTCTGTTCTGGGATTTGGGGAAAAGGAGAGGAGAGCCACAGAGCCACTCTCCCCAAGAATTTGGACCTTTTAAAGTTTACATTTTCTAATCCATTGTTTTCATAATTTCCATATAAACACCAATGCCTATTTTATTCTGTAGTCCTAAATTTACTGACTATGGTGAGCAATCACCTCACCTTCAACAAAGAGTATCTGAGGCATCAGATAAAAGCTTCTTCTCACCATCTCTTGTCAAGGCCATTCTCTGGAACAGAGTGAAGGTCAAGCCACATAAAACAACACCATCTGAGCACTTTACCCTGCTTCCTTGGTGTCCACAAGCAATGGTATGAAGAATCACAGAAATGAGTGCCAAAGCAGAAAGGGAGCGCCTCCTGAGAATAGAATTTAAGGCTGCACAGACCGGCCTGAGTTAACCCAGCAAGCTTTCACAAATTCACACACACAAACACATAAATCCGAAGTATGAAATTATCCCATTGAATAAAACAATACTATGCAACCAGAGCTAAGTGCAGTTCAAACAAACACAATACTTTGTATGTCAGAATGAATGACGAATAGGACATGGTGGTACATAACAGACTGTGTTGGTTAATATTATATTTTTAAGAGAGCTCAAAACCAGTAGGCCTCTGAATTTCTTAGTAAAAATCTAAATGAAATCATTAAAATGTTCTTAGAATATTTTATTTGACAAATAAATGTTTTATCTCATCAACTATAATGAATTGCCACAAAAATGATTTTTTTTAATTTTGAGTTTCTGTTTAGGAGATCAAACCCATCCATTCATGTGTAGGACAAACCAAGTCTTCAACATTCATTCAAGATTTATGTCACTTTTCCTTAACTGGACGATATTCAGCACAGAATAGTATGTCAGCAGCCTCTGCACTGTCCAGCTGTACTTTCATTAGAATCGACTGTATGACTGTTTGCACCAACCTCTTCCAGCCCTCCTCTGTTAGCCTGATTCCCTCAGCACCCTGTCCTTCCTCCATCCTCTCCTTATTTCCCCTTCCCTTCTTAAACCCTCTCAATTTCCTCCTTCCTTCTCACCTACATCCTTTCCTCAATTAACCTGGCAATCCTCCTCATCCATCTCATCCCCATAAAACACAGTTTTTTTGAAAAGGGAACTAATAAAATGCACGGAAATCTTCACCTGGACCACTGTCTCTCCCTATGCCTGTACAGCGCTTAACATATTTTAGGGGTTACTGCATTAATAATAGTTCCTGATAAAGCAAATCGAGCTGAGAAAACAATATAAAAATCTGCAAAACATTAAATCTAAATTAGGCAGAGGTTTCTAACCATCAGAGGAGTGAAGTTCTGGAACAGCCTTCCAAGAGGACCAGCAGGGCAAAAAACCTAACTGGCTTCAAGACTGAGCTTGATAAGTTGATGGAGGGGATGGTAGGATGGGACTGCCTACAGTGGCATGTGGTCTATTGGTGACTGCCAGTAGCAAAAGTCCCCAGCAGCTGGAGATGGGACTCTATATGGAGAAGGCTCTGAGTTGTTAGGGAGAATTCTTTTCCAAGTTTCTGCCTGGTGGGTCTTGCCCACATGCTCAGGGTCTAAATGATTGCCATATTTGGGGTCAGGAAGGAATTTTCCCCCAGGACAGATTGGCAGAGACTCTGGGGGTTTTTCACCTTCCTCTGCAGCATGGGGCATGGATCACTTTCCGGTTTAAACTAGTGTAAATGTGAATTCTCTGTAATTTGATGTCTTTAAACCATGATTTGAGGTCTTCAGTAACTGAGAGAGGGTGGTAGAGGTTCTATGGCCTGTAACGTGCAGGAAGTCATACTAGATGATCACAATGTTCCCTTTTGACCTAAAAGTCTATAACTCAGAGGAAAGCAATTATGTAATTCCAGATCCACAACACAGTGAAGATCTGAAGTAGGGCCCTAGGCCTGCAGACTCTAATGCACTTGTTTAACTTCAAGCGAATAGTTTCACTGAAAACAAAAGAACTACTCGTACTTTAAGTTAAGCATGTGTAAGTATTTGCAAGATTGATGCCTAAAGCTATTTTCAGACCATTTCTAAAGTTAAAGAATCTGATGAGAAAACAGCTGTATATTTTAAGGAGTTTTCATATGACCTTCTCCCAAGAATATTTATGTGCAGAAAACATATGCACAAACCCTTTTATAGCACTGACTAGCCAGTACATTAAATAAGTAACATGTACAGAATTTCTTGGGATAGATTCTGACCAGCCATGTATGGCACTGCTTTTCAACCAGGGGTATGTGTACCATTGGGGTATGAAGATCTTCCAGAGGATACATCAACTCACCTAGATATTTGCCTAGTTTTACAACAGGCTACATGGAAAGCACAAGCGAAGTCAGTACACACTAAAATTTCATACAATAACTTGTTTATGCTGCTCTATAGACTATACCCTGAAAAGTAAGTTCAGTATTTACATTCCAATTGATTTATTTTATAATTATATGGTAAAAATGAGAAAGTAAGCAATTTTTCAGTAATAGTATACTGTGATACTTTTGTATTTTTATGTCTTATTTTGTAAGCAAGTAGTTTTTAATTGAGGTGTAACTTGGGGGTAATGCAAGACAAATCAGACTCCTGAAAGTGGTACAGTAGTCTGGAAAGGTTGAGAGCCACGGCCCTACTGTGTCCATCCTTCAGTGGGATTAGTCCAGCACAGGATGGACAGGCTTTGAAGCCCACAAGTTTCAAGTCTACCATGATAAAGAGCCGTGTGTAGAGAGGTTTATACAGATGAGTCAAAACAGTAGAATTTGGTCCAGACGGGTTGGATAATTCATAACTGTTGAATACAGCAGATGGCTCCAAGCTGGTTCTGGAGACTTTGGGAGGTCTTGAAGAAGACAGAGCTAAGAACTAGCAGGTTCGATACTTGCCAGGTTCTGTCTCACTGTTATGAGCGGTAAGAGGGAGGGTCATGACCACTCAGTCCTTTACGCCCTTGTTCAGGAACATGAGACACTGCTGCTATCTAGTACTCCCAAACTCCCAATTTTATGCCTCTTTGTAATAACCTTAGTCCCAGATTTGGACCTTAGCGTCCAAAATATGGGGGTTAGCATGAAAACCTCCAAGCTTAGTTACCAGCTTGGACCTGGTACCTGCTGCCACCACCCAAAAAATTAGAGTGTTTTGGGGCACTCTGGTCCCTCTGAAAAACCTTCCCTGGGGACCCCAAGACCCAAATCCCTTGAGTCTCACAACAAAGGGAAATAATCCTTTTTCCCTTCCCCCCTCCAGGTGCTCCTGGAGAGATACACAGACACAAGCTCTGTGAATCCAAACAGAGTGAATCTCCCTCTCTGTTCCCAGTCCTGGAAACAAAAAGTACTTTCCTATTCCCCCAGAGGGAATGCAAAGTCAGGCTAGCAATCCAACACACAAATCTTCCCGATTCCTTCCTCCCACCAATTCCCTGGTGAGTACAGACTCAATTTTCCTGAAGTAAAGAAAAACTCCAACAGGTCTTAAAAGAAAGCTTTATATAAAAAAGAAAGAAAAAATACAAATAGTCTCTCTGTATTAAGATGACACAATACAGGGCAATTTCTTAAAAGAATATTGAATAAACAGCCTTATTCAAAAAGAATACAAATCAAAGCACTCCAGCACTTATATTCATGCAAATACCAAAGAAAAGAAACCATATAACTTACTATCTGATCTCTTTGTCCTTACACTTGGAAACAGAAGACTAGAAAAAAGAAACTACTTCTCCAAAGCTCAGAGAAAAGCAGGCAGCCAGAAAAACAAAGACAAAGACACTCAATTCCCTCCACCCAAAGTTGAAAAAATCCGGTTTCCTGATTGGTCCTCTGGTCAGGTGCTTCAGGTGAAAGAGACATTAACCCTTAGCTATCTGTTTATGACACTCTTAGAGAGAGGTTGTTCAGCATTCTGTTGGAAAACATCGTCCTTACTCCCTCCTTGGGTCCCTGCAGATGCTACGTGCCTGTAATGGTGAATATGGGCAGTGTGAGGGTGGGCCATGTTTCCATACTACACTCCATACTGATAGACCTCACTGCAAATTTTTCAATAAAATGTTTTTCAGTCACAAAATGCCAATTCATTGAAACAAATGTTTTGCAGAAATGTATCCATTCCAACAAAGCTTTTATCAGAAGAATCTCTCAGGTCCAGGATGGAATTTCTGGGTGAGGCTGGCACACAGAGAGAAAAAAAAAAAGAAAGACCTCCACCAGCACATGGAAATAACCAAGCACATGAGGTTTGGTTTTCTTTGTTTTTTGTTTTATGGTTTTTTTAGGGGGAGAAGGGAGAGGTTGGGCTGTGAGGAGAGAAATATTGTAAGATTCATGGACCACTACAGTAGATTAGATTAGATTAGATCTGGTCAAGTCAGCCAGAATTCTTCCTGGAAATCTAAGTGCTACACGTCCTCAACCATCGGTGCTCCTGATGGCAGATTGGGCAGACTTTAGTCCTTTGTAAATAGAGAAAAATACTGAGAGAGGGTAAAAACATATACCAGTGCACTTTGAATTCATAAAAAATTAGTTGTTTTTTTACCCTTGAAAGCTTATGCCCAAATAAATCTGTTAGTCTTTAAGGACCCACCGGACTCCTTGTTGTTTTTATAAAAAATTATAACTTCCATAGCAATGTTCTCTCTATGGAAATATTCAACAGATCTATGTAATAAGCCTCATACACCAGGTACAGTATATTTATTGCACTTGCTATGGAAACTTGAGTACTTAGTTTTCTTTTTAATACGTTTGCACTCATATTCGAGGCGTGGGGTATACTACTGACCTTTTTATTCAGGGAAGAAAATCAGTTGTAAAAAGCTAAAGGGCTCACTCCTGCAAACATTTACTCATGCAAATAAATCAACAGGAATTCTTCTTCAAGGGAGTTATTTGCATGAGTAAGATTACTTGCTTATGTATAATGCTTGCAAGATTAGGGAGAAAATCAGCAGTGAAATAGAAAAGACCATTCAAGTCGGCCAAGAAACTGATTTTTTAAAGACAACACAAAAGGTAACAAAGATTACACAGAGATAAGCTTGATACCAATTTAACAAACAGTCTGGGCTGACGGACACTTCAACCTCATTGTAGCTAATCTTAGCAAAAAATTCCACTTGCAGTAAATCTTGATGTTCCTATTGTGAGCCAATAAATGCAAATAAGAATACTTGGATGCAGACCAAATTTTATTTATAATGTATTCAGGCCAAGTGTCATAAACAGGTAAGTAAGAGTTAATAGAACAGAAGTACTTCATATCTCTTTTGCCTGTAAAGGGTTAACAAAATCAGTGAGCCTGGCTGTCACCTGACCAGAGGACCAATCAGGGGACAGGATACTTTCAAATCTTGAGGGAGGGAAGTTTTTGTGTGTGCTGTTAGATTTTGGTTGTTGTTCACTCTGGGGGCTCAGAGGGACCAGACGTGCAACCAGGTTTCTCTCCAGTCTCTTTGATACAGTCTCTTATATGTCCAGAATAGTGAGTACTAGGTAGATAAGGCGAGTTAGGCTTATGTTTGTTTTCTTTATTTGCAAATGTGTACTTGGCTGGAAGGAGTTCAAATGTGTATTTTGCTGAAAGGATTTTAATTTGTACTTGTATACTTAGGCTGGGAGGGTATTCCCAGTGTCTATAGCTGAAAGACCCTGTAACATATTCCATCTTAAATTTACAAAAGATAAATTTTACTGTTTTTTTCTTTCTTTAATTAAAAGCTTTTCTTGTTTAAGAACCTGATTGTTTTTTTATTCTGGTGAGACCCCAGGGGACGGGGTCTGGATTCACCAGGGAATTGGTGGGGAGAAAGGAGGGAAGGGAGAGAGAAAGGTTAATTTTCTCTCTGTGTTAGGATTACTTTCTCTCTCAGGGAGAGTCTGGGAGGGGGAGAAAGAGGGAAGGGGGAAGGTGGATTTTCCTCTCTGTTTTAAGATTCAAGGAGTTTGAATCACAGTGATCTTGAATCACATGTAACCCAGGGAGGGGAAGCCTGGGAGAGGCAACGGTGAGGGAAAGGGTTTACTTTCCTTGTGTTAAGATCCAGAGGGACTGGGTCTTGGGGGTCCTCGGGCAAGGTTTTGGGGGGACCAGAGTGTACTAAGCACTGGAATTCCTGGTTGGTGGCAGCGCTACAAGTACTAAGCTGGTAATTGAGCTTAGAGGAATTCATGCTGGTACCCCATCTTTTGGACGCTAAGGTTCAGGGTGGGGGAATTATACCATGACACCAAGACAAAAACAAAAAGATGCTATAAACTGCTTTTAGGATCAGAGAGGTAATTGTTCCTGAAGGTATACCAGTCTGCCATTGATCAAAACCTAAAAACAGACTCTCTAATAAGTTTGAGTAGTAAAGAAACATTTGATTACAGTTGGATATTTTCCCCCACTTTCATCTATTAAAAAAAAATAGATGAGGAAAATGAAAATCCCTTGAGATGAGACATAGCTGACATTTATAGTGTACACACACTGTGGTATTTGTTAAGGTTTTACACAGTTATGAATCTTAAAGTCTGAAAAGGTAGGTTTTTACTGAATGTCTGATTAACAGGATGAGAGAAGACTCACATTCTGAAATCCTTTGAACACGCTCAAAATATCACAGATCCCAAATTATGCGAAGGAAAACTGAATCCTGTTATATTCAAGCCCAGAGCTGTGCCCATTTTGTTCATCATAGCAGTCTGAAAGTTCAGATGATGAGAAGCTCTTCTCACCATGTGAATAGACTGTGAAATGCGGATATTGGAAGGGAGCCAGTACATGGGCAAACTGGTGAGTAGAAAAACACTGCAGGGATCCTCTTCAACTTTTAGTCATGTTATTGTTCTTTAATGTGGCTTTGGGTAGCTTGCTTGACGGAGAAGAAGCAGCAGCAGAAAGGTCAGGCTTTTTTCTACAACACTGGCATTCCAACAAACATACACACTGTAGTCAGACACTTAACTCATTTTTTCTTTGTGGTTGTAAAGCTGTTTCATGTAGTATAGCATAGATAAGTATTTTCAAACTGCTTAAAGCAAGCTTTCAGGTGATATACTATTGTTAAATTGAGCTAAATGAAATTAAATTTTTCTGGTATTGGGAATATATAACAACCTGTGTAAAACAGGTAGGAAGGCAAAACTACCTTACATCCTGTAGAAAGATATGAACTACTGCACCTCATTTCTGCTTTATTTCAATTCATGCTCCTTTATATGCAATACTGAAGGGAACATGTTACAATGCGATTACTGTAACTGGCAGTGATGGAACACTGCATGAAATGTCAGACGAGAGAGAGAGAGAAAAAAAACTATATACACTGCAGCTGAAAATCTCAAGGCCATACCATGGGAGGAAGGCTAAGGGAATAATCTCATTGGCTAGCTAAATGCCAGCACATTCTCCCTTCATGTCCCCCACAATCTCCTAACCTACTCAATTTCCCTCTTTTGCCCCTCAGTGTTTCTTACCATTTATTTTGTATTTTTTAGCCCCATTTCACTGCTTCTGTAGTCTCGGTCTGCCTTTTCCAATACAGATGCCTGCATATCTCTCAATCTTCCTTCCTGTTTGTTTATTTTGACCATTGTAGTTTGGTTTTATTTAAGCAAAGTATTTCAAAGCACAATAGCAAATGTGCTATAGATTTTGTAAAAGATAATTGTAACATGCAACCCTATTATAGCTTTCTGCTATTAAATCTTCAATGGGAGTGTAGAGAGATTGTGATTATCAAGGTTCCTTGATGACTTTATAATCCTTCTGTATGCATTATACCAACTAAACTACACCTACTGGTGCTTTCTAGCTCAAAACTGATCACCAAAAGATGACAACAAAAGACATTTTTCAATCTTATAACATTCACATACGTTCTAACAGCTCAGTCATTGTGCGCTTTATACAAATGTGGCTTGAACATTTGAAACACGGCTCTGTTACTTATGGGAAATGCTACAACAGAGAAGTCTTGTGATTGTAATTAGCATATGCCACTTTGGGGCCCAATTCAGACCTATCTTACTCAAATTTTATAGTGTTAGTTATAACATTGATTTATCCCAGCCTCAATGAAATCATAATGAGGCCCCAATACTTTTGAAGAAACAATGCCTTTCTCAAATACTCTGTAGTAAGAGATGATGAAAGAGAAGCTCAGATGGTTTGAGATGTCACCAGACATCTTTATATTCTTTCACAGTTTCCATTTTTGTTTCATGTAGGAAAGAATTTAACAAAAAAACTCAAGCAGAAAATGGAGGGACATTGTGCAGTATCGGAGTGTTGGGGCAGTGGTATTCTTATCTGTTTCAGTTGTTTTAATTTCATTAAATCAATGTCCTGTTACTGAAGTTCATTGTTCAAGGAGAAAAAAATGCCACAAGATGCCTAAAATTAAATCTAAAACTTCTGTTTCTATTTTAATCAAACTGAAATCTATACTGAAATCTAATTCTTCTAAACGTATTTTAAGGGCAGTTACTTCTGCATAGTCGTAGGTTTTAGTGCCATCCTCCACTCACCCACATGAATGAGACTTCTTCTGAACTCAAAACACCCTAAAGAAATACCCCCTTTTTTCTAAGAGGTTCAACAGAGGTTTATCATGTAAAAATTGATAGTTCACTGATTTCATTAACCACATTGGATACAGAAGTAGATAAAACTGGCAAGCCTGAATAAGCTAAAAGTGAAAGTAACCTTTATAGACAAGCAGCTATGCCAGGAGTGGACAAACTATGGCCCAGGGGTCACATCCAGCCCTCCAGACGTTTTAATCCAGCCATTGAGCTACCCCGGGGAGCAGGGTCCAGGGCTTGCCCCACTCCGCATGGCTCCCAGAAGCAGTGGCATGTTCCCCTTTGGCTCCTAGGCGTAGGGGAAGCCGGGGACTCCGCACACTGCCCCTGCAACTCCCATTGGCCAGGAACCATGGCCAATGGGAACTGCGAGGTGGTGCCTGCGGACAGGGAGCGTTCAGAAACACCTGGCCGCACCTCCGCACAGGAATCAGAGGGGAGACATGCCGCTGCTTCTGGGAACTGCTTGAGGTAAGTGCCACCCAGATCTTGCACTTCTGACCCCCTTCCCTGCCCCAACCCTCTGCCCCAGCTCTGATCCCTCTCCTACCCTCCAAACCCTTCAGTCCCAGCCTGGAGCACCCACCTGTACCCCCAACCCATCATCTCTAGTCCCATCCCAGAGCCAGAGCTCTCAACCCTCCTACACTCCAACTCCCATTTTCATGAGCATTCATGGCCTGCCATACAATTTCCATACCCAGATGTGGCCCTCAGGCCAAAACTTTTGCCCACCTCTGAGCAATAGGGTTTTGAGGAAGCCAGATGAACACATTTAATTCAAAGATAGCTCACTGTTTTAACCAAAAGCGAATTATCATGTTAAATCTGCAAGACTGCTGTACTGCACTTTCACTAGAGACTAGAAAATAGAATGTTGTGATCTTTAGCAGGCAGAGGTTATTAATTTGTTAAACAGTAATGAGCATCATCATCACATAACAAGACATTCCACCTGATGATTTCAAAATGTCTGAAATAAATAGGGCAAATTGTGAACTCATTACTCAGACTGGGTAGATGGAATTGTGTGTATAATTGCTCAGCAAAGTGAGAAGTTTGCAATCTGGCCCTAACTGTTTAAACCTCCCAGCACTCCTGTGAAACTGGGATGGTTAGCATAGTTCCTACTTTAGGGCTGGGGGAACTGAGGCACAGAGAGATTATGTGCTTTGCGTAAGGTCACACAGTGTCAGAGGCATGACTGCCACCCATATGTGTCCTGACTCCCTGTGTGGACAGTTGCTGACATTGCATTACACAAGGCAATTTTCTTTTAAACCACCTTTATTTATGGGGATCAAAAGTAAAATCAGATCCATACTGAACACTATTATAACGTATCCAATAACAGAAAGGATGATCTCCAAAACACTAGAAAAAGAATCTGTGAACACTGAATGAAAGAGGTCTTGACTGTGCTTTATAAAATGTGTGAAGCCAAGTATGAAAATACTTTCTATCGTTCCCTGACAAGAGTGACCTGATCTTAGCAAAGTGCAGCATCTTATGCCATTGACACCTATGCTATTGGACAGTAGTACTAAAGGACTATACTGTATCCTGGAGGTTTACCAAAGTTGCCTCAACAATGGTGGATAAGAATTACCATTTGCTGACTTAGAGAATACCAAAGGGCTATTTTGCTAGCCCTGTAGTTTTCCACAACAGGGAAAGACTGTGCAGCAGGGGAAATACATGGGTGTCTAAGCTAATACTTTTTTGCCTCCATGAAATTTCACCACAGCTATTTATATTTTGAAAAAAGAAACAATAGATTAGATCAGCTTTAGCCAGGACACACACTGGTTTTTCATATCAGTGATGCAGTTTGATAGCTGTTTGACTACATGAGAAGAAATGGAGTCAGAACACTCATTGATTTTTTTTAAAATAAATCTTATGAAGTAGCCTTTAATGGGGCTTTAAAGAAGATAATACTTTGTGAAGACAAGACAATCATCTTGTTACCACTACTTCAAGCCCTAAAATATGATAACGAGGCAGAATAAAAATGATAAAAAGCTGTGAGCACTAGCATCTAAGACATAATTGGTAAGAAAATAGAAAAATTAAACACTGTACCTGGAACATGAACAGTGTGTGGAGTTATTTCCCTCCTTCCCTACTACAATTATTTTCAGACAAAACAGAAGCTCCACATTAATCATAAAGCAAAGAGAACACTAGTCAGGAAAACTAATTCTGGAATGGGATGGGTGCAGAATGGCTTACACTACAAATTAGAGGAGTTAAAAGGATCTGAAGAGCGCTCAGCTTGCACGATACAATAAGGAGAGCTGTGAAGGCTAGCAGAGTCCAAAGGTTATGCCAGGAGCCCTGACTTTCCAGTGCAAGCATGAAAGAAGATAAAGAGTTATTACTGGCATCAGTCCAATTAGAAGCAGCATTTGAACTAAATGGAGTAAGTGTTGTGATGTTGCACTCTAGCATATTTTCATAAAACCATATAATGTAACTGGAATATGCTTCATGCACAAGGTCTCCTGTAAGGTATCATTACAAAGCTTATAATCTACTGCGTGTGATCATCCTATTTGTAGAAATGCATCACTCTTGTATCTGAGCCTAGAAATACTAAATATAACTCTGAGGGCCTATTGTAATTGTGCAAAGTGTGCGCCATTAATGGGGATTTGGAATCTTGATGACTCCCACTGACCAGGACAACTGACTGCAGCTAGCTGTGTTTTACCTGTAAATCTTCCTGTATACGTGTGTGCTGGCAAGTGGGCAATGAAGTTTTACAGTGACATATGATCATGTCACCTGAACTTGAATCCATCTTTAACTTAGTGCTTTTCCATTGAGAAGTGGGGGGCGGGAACCCAGAGGGACAAAGGATTTCCACCTTATGCAAAAGATATATAAATGGGAGGAACAGAAAAGAGAGGAGAGCCATCATCAGGAATCCCCTAGCTACCACCTGAGCTGGAACAAGGGCTGTACCAGCAGAAAGGATTGTGCCCAGACTAGGAAGGCATCCACTCCATGAAAGAAATGTATTGAAACGTCTTTCAGGGTGAGATATTATCTGTACTCAGTTGTATTACTGTATTAGGCTTAGATTTGGGTATTTTAATTTATTTTGCTTGGTAATTCACTTTGTTCTGTCTGTTACTACTTGGAATCACTTAAATCCTATTTTCTGTATTTAATAAATCACTTTTTACTTATTAATTAACCTGGAGTAGATATTAATACTTGGGGGGAGAGCAAACAGCTGTGCATCTCTCTCGATTAGTGTTATAGAGGGCGAACAATTTATGAGTTTACCCTATATAAGCATTATAAAGGGTAAAATGGATTTATTTGGGTTTAGACCCCACTGGGAGTTGAGCATCTAAGTGTTAAAGATAACTGAAAGCAACTTACAGAAGTGTTCTTAAGTCTGCAGCTTTGGGGCAAGTAATTCGGATCCCGGGTTTGTGTTGAAGCAGATGGGAGTGTCTGGCTCAGCAAGACGGGGTGCTGGGGTCCCCAACCTGGCAGGGAAAGCAAGGGCAGAAGTAGTCTTTGCACATCAGGTGGCAGCTCCCAACGAGGTTTCTGTCATTCAATCCCTCACAAGTGTAATGGCCATGTTGTTAGGCGCAAAAACTATACAGGTCTTCATGCAAACTCCAGAAGCTTAAACCTTAAAACAACATACTATATTTGGGTTGTCGAGGAATCGACTTATAGTAACTGATAACTCAGCCACATTAAGACAATATAAATCAATGAGATAGGGTGGTCTCTGGCTTCACAGTACGCAGGAAAGCTAGGCTGGGTTTCCAGAAAGAAGGGCTGCGGTGTCCAAAAAAGAAATCATACTCAAGTGGATTTTCCTCAGGGAAGATAATCTAGGAGTGGAAACTATTTGGTTACAATTCCAAATCAAAAAAATCATTTCTATGCATGTAGAAGCATAACTAGTAGAATAGTATTTTGAATCATTCCTCTGGTCAGGAATCACATAGAATGCTTCCATAATAGCTGACCATTACCTGCATGTAGTATCTATTCTGCTACACAGGCCAAAACAACTGACATTCATAGTAATGTTCGCATTATGTTCTAGCCACCTCAGCTCATTTAACTCTTTCAAGGTGGCAGGGAGCACTGTGCTGGAGTACTACAAGAACTGGACTATACAGGATTCAGATGGAAGCCAGCTCAAACTTAGGCAGTTCTTGCAGCAAGATGCACTGAATTCACAGTTTACTGTACTACAGACAGAAAAGTCCCTCTTTTCCACACCTTGGGAGCAACTAAAAAGATAAGCAGGAAGAGCAAAGCAGGGGTATCTGTGAGCCCTCATGACAGCCCTGTAGCTCTATAAAAAGGAACATGGGTTTGTACAGTCTTGAAAATCCCTAGTCTCACCTATACTAAAGAAATACTGTTCTCATATTTAATGATGGTTAAAATAGATTTAGTACTGGGAACATCCCTGATTTGTAGGAGCATCCACTATTCTTCCTCCTCACCTTCCTTAACCATAACTGATAAAACATTTGTACAGACTGTTTGGTGAATATCTTTTAACTTTAAAAAGGATATGTTGGCAAAATACAGCCACAGAAGCTGTACAATGCACCAATAGGAAAAGCATAATGGCTCACTCCCCTCACCAGTAACTACACTTGGAAAGAATGGCAGCTCCTGTGAGTTTCCACTCAAGAAAATGTGGATATTGAGTTTCTAGTGATAAGAGCTAGGAAAGGCAGAGAAAGAAAAACATAGTCAGAGGGCAGCTAGCAAGAGAAGAAAACAAATCAGTGTGAAATTTAGTGACTGGCCACACAGCTGGGGAAAAGCAGTGAAGAATTACTCCTAATGAAAAATACTTCCGCTCAGTTATATACATTGCTCATAGAAATATTTTAGTTTATTGATTAAAGCAACCTTAACTAACATTAACTGAAGGGTTTGGGGGTTTGTTTGTTTTTGTTTGTTTGTTTTTTGGTAATTTGCTTAATAGTTTTAACAGAAAGGAAATCTTTTACATATTTGCTCTTTAAATAATAAAACACATACATTTGTTGGCTTCAATGTATATTTTATTGCCCTTGTTATCTTTGTGAAGCTCCATACTTCTCCACTCAGTGCCATGTTGACCAATATACTGAAAGTAATTAAACTGTTTTCAACCAAAACATGATTTTTCTAATGCAGCTTCAGTTTTATTGTAACTTCTAAATAACTGCGTTTTTTTATTGAGTACCCAAAAACTGACCTACAATCTCCCACTTTTTCAGAAAGGTAAATACTCAGAAAGCCATAACCCACATAAGATGCACATAAACAATATACATGAAAAACTGGAATTTCATGTCTTGTTTTATGTAACCGTTTTTGAAAAACACAACAAACAATTACCCTTTGAAAAGAACCAGTGTAACTTACCCCAATACAAACTCATAGAAGCTCATCCAGCCCCAGTCTGCTTTCATTACAGAACCTCCTGTAACTCTTTTCTGTAATAATGTTATGGTGGTCTGGGGCAAATCAGTTATCAAAGGCAGCTGTTGCCATGCAAACCAGAGCAGTATTATTCCTGATGTCACAATGTTACTGCTCAGGCAACAGCAGGGGGCAGCCAATGTGTACAGAGGAGGGGGAGAAATCAGAGTCCCAGTTTTCCAAAATGTCCTACATAAACAAAAACATACAAACACAAAGTACATGTTGGAGATGATTCCACACACACATTAATTAGTGGCTGCAACTTGGTTCAAGTTCTCTGCAGCAAGATTACAAAGAAGGGTTCTGGAAAAAAAAATACAGACCCTGTAAAACAGAACATTCTGATGCAATGTTAACTATGGGCTCACTACTGCAAGACCCTAATAATATCAACTTTATTACTCACCTTTCTTAGACAACTATTAATTCTGACTACAGCAGACACAAATACAGAAGTATTTTATTGGTGAAGTGTTAGAGTGGAATAAGGACATGATTTCTTCAACCTTTTTTCCTGTCCCCAGGCACCCAGTCCTGCCACACTTTTTCATGTGAGTAGTCTCATTGAAGTCAGTGGGAAGATTTAGGTGAGTAATGACTTCCTGAATGAGGTTGCAGTACTGTGCCATGTTTGGTCAACCTGTAGGTACCTAAGGTACATAGTTACGTTACTATTTTGGATTAGTATTTTAAACAAGAGGTCTTAGCTGTTCTGCTTGATGAACTAAATTTACTTGGTCACAATTCAGTATAAAAATACATAAATAATGTTCCTAGTGTTAATTATGGCTTCATTTTCTGTGTGAGTATGGTAGATTCTGCTTATTAGCAACCCCTCTGTTGCTAGTAAAAAGTTGCCATTATCCAGCAGTTACTAATAAGAAGGCAGGTTTGCAGCACTACAGTCAGATGCTGGAGCTTTCTACAGGGAGCTGAAGTACTGGGGACCAATGGAACTGCACAGGACCTCTCCCTGGGAGGTGGAAAGGTCTCAGAGCTCAGGCTACAGCCCAAGTCAAAACATCTACATTGCAATTAAACAGCTCTGCAGCCCAAGCCTGAATCAACTAGCACAGGCCAGCCACGAGTGTCTAATTGCACTGTAGACATACCATGACAGGCTCAGCTGCACTACCCTGGAACTGTCTGATTAATTACTGCACCTGATTGGCTGCAGGACCAGCAGCCTGATTTCTGAGCCCAGCAGCAACAGCAGAGCAGGGCTGGACTTGGGGTGGCTGAGGCTGGCAGTTAGGGGCTGGGCAAGGCAAGGCCAAATTTTCTGATCTCAAAAGAAACTGAGGAGTCTGTTAGAGAGAATCTATGGATACAAATGGAGGGGGAGTAGAATCAGATGATGATGATAATATCAGCAAAAAAGCAAAGCCGAGGAAGGAAATAAACCAAAAGGTTGTAATTGTAAGATTCCCAACCAAAGAAATAAGATCAGGTGATGTTAGCCCTGTGGAAGTAGTTAACTGCACTGATAAATGTATAGGGGCTATTGTAAGAGTTAGGCCATGGTCTTTTAGTTTAACATGAAAACAGAGCAGGCTGATAAACTGCCAAAACCTAGAATGCCAGGGAAAGTTAAAATACTTTGCCACTTCCAAACTATTTGACTGAAATAAAGGGGCAATATATGAAGTGCCATTAGAGCTGACCAGTGATGAGAGAACAAAGCATGTGTTGGAAGATGGAAGTAGCAAAGAAATATGAGGATTGTTGGGAATTCAATAGGCAAACTGTAGCACATGATGTTAGAACTCCATGAGCCGTTCATGTTAAAATGTGGGTGCAGGAGTTGAAAGACAAGGAAAAGATGAATGAAGTCAAAAAATTAGTTATGGATGGAAAGTAACATGTCCAAATGTGGATTTAGATTTATTTTATAAACTTAAGTGTAAAAGAGACAGTGGGTACGAAAAATGAAGTGTACCAGCATATAGATGAAAAATGGAGTTGGTTTTGTTAAATATATACTAATGGATCCAAATAAGAAAAAACAGGAAGAGTATGGACAGCATACTGCATTCCAAAATTGGGAATTAGTATATCTAAAATAAGATCTGATTATTTAGCTGTCATGACAGTCGAAATAGTAGCAATAACACTAGCACTAAATTGAATCTGGGATGTGTGTCCAGCAGCAGCAGTCATTTTTTTCAGATTCAATCTCAGGCCTTATGGTGATAAAAAAAAAAAAGTGTCTCAGAATACAGAAGTAATTTAATCAATGACATATGTCTAATAACAGCTAGCAGTTGGGGATACATGTAGCATTAGCTTGGATCCCAGTGCATATTGGGATAACAGAGAATGGACTGGTGGACAAAGCAGATAAAAAACACTAAGGGCTTGTCTACATCAGAAAGTTGCAGCGCTGGTGAGGGAGTTACAGCGCTGCAACTTAGCAGGTGTACACATCTGCAGGGCACCACCAGCGCTGCAACTCCCTGTTTGCAGCGCTGGCCGTACTCCCGTTTTGTCTCGGGTGTAGAGGATCCAGCGCTGGTGATCCAGCGCTGGTAATCAAATATAGACACTTACCAGTGCTTTTCTTGACCTCCGTGGAATAAGCAGGTATCCCAGCATACCTGAGGAAGCCTCTGGTAATCAAGCTGGTCTCCTTCCCCGGTTTGCTCTCGCGTTCCCCGAACCCCGAGCAAGCAGGTCTCCTTCCCTGAGGTTTGCTGGGTGGTTCCGGGAACGCGAGAGCAAACCGGGAAAGGAGACCAGCTTCGCCGCGGTTTGCTCTCGCGTTCCCCGAACCCCGAGCAAGCAGGTCTCCTTCCCTGAGGTTTGCTGGGTGGTTCCGGGAACGCGAGAGCAAACCGGGAAAGGAGACCAGCTTCGCCGCGGTTTGCTCTCGCGTTCCCCGAACCCCGAGCAAGCAGGTCTCCTTCCTTGAGGTTTGCTGGGTGGTTCCGGGAACGCGAGAGCAAACCGGGAAAGGAGACCAGCTTCGCCGCGGTTTGCTCTCGCGTTCCCCGAACCCCGAGCAAGCAGGTCTCCTTCCCTGAGGTTTGCTGGGTGGTTCCGGGAACGCGAGAGCAAACCGGGAAAGGAGACCAGCTTCGCCGCGGTTTGCTCTCGCGTTTCCCGGAACCACCCTGCAAACCGCAGGGAAGGAGACCTGCTTGTTCGGGGGTTCGGGGAACGAGAGAGCAAACCGGGAAAGGAGACCAGCTCCGCCGCGGTTTGCTCTCGCGTTCCCCGAACCTCCCTTGAAGCCGCCCAACAGCGCTGCAGTGTGGCCACATCTAACACCACTTGCAGCGCTGGTTGCTGTAAGTGTGGCCAATCTGCAGCGCTGGCCCTATACAGCTGTACTAATACAGCTGTAACAACCAGCGCTGCAAAATTTTAGATGTAGACATGGCCTAAGAAATGGAAGTGTTGATAAAGAAACACCCTTGAATAAACAGGAATTCAAAAGTCTATTATAGAAAATTTTTTAAAAAGAATGGCAAAAAAATGGATTAATGAAAAAAGAAGAGGAAGATTTTTTGAACTGTGCTCTAGAGTTGAAAATAATTATATACATCAAGGCCCGAAGAGGACTAATGTGCTTTTCTTTAGAGTACTAACTGGCCAGTGTGGCTTAAACATCTTTTTTGACTAAATAGACACAAAGATGGACTATGTATTCTCTGTAAGGTGGAAGAAACAACTGATCACCTTTTATGAGTATTTGAGGGCTTTGAAAAAAGGGGAAAACTTTTTGAGGAATTGAAACATCTTAAGGTGTTTTTTTTTTAAAGTTACATTATGTTATTTAGTAAAGATCCTGGGGAAATGGAATCTTCTTTAAAAGGCATTGTTGTGTTACCTGAAAGACATTGAGCAGAGCTATGTACTGAGGAATTCTAGTTGGTAGCGGTTGTAGTTTATGCAGTCAAGTCTGTTTTGCCTTAAAAAGAGACAAAATGAGAGAGGAAAAACCAAGAGCATAGGCTGCTCACTGCACATGCCTGTGGAGTCTCTGTTTTTCTGTGCTTGCCTCACTTCTAGCCCTGCTGCAGCCTAAACCCTGCCTTGCATCCGGCCTTATTCCTGCCTTGTTTGATTCCAGGTAACCCAGTTCTGATCCTCAGCTCTGATCTCTGGCTTTGGCTTCACCCTTGACTCTGGCATTTGGACTCCTGCTCCAACCATTAGGCCAGCCTCCTGCTCTGATTAGCCAGCCAGCCAACGGCCCCCTGATGGCTTCAGGCTATTAACTGGAAGTTGTCAACACACAGGTTGCTATTAAGCAGAATCTACTGTAATTCAGTTTTGACTTCAGTTCAGATCTTGGCTCCTGGTAAAACCCAATGACATTTCCAGTAGGCCCAAAATAAACAACCAATATGTTAACCATATGGTCATTTTTTGTACAAAGTCACTTGTCTCCTTTCAGAATAATGTAGTTTCAGAACTATTCTGTGTCTGTTGTATCAGGATAATGCCACTCACTAGTAAAACCCAGTCATCAAACCTGTACAGAATGGTTTATGTACAAAACAGGTAATTAAAGGAAAGCAGCAGCAGGACTACAAATATGCATGCGAAGATGGTTCAGAATATCCCCAGTTAAAATGCAAAAATTATAGGACATATTAATTAATGAAAGCTGTATCACGTTATGAAAATGTTCAATAGCCAAGAAATTCTAGGGAAGGAGAGGATGATTGCATGTTCCATTTCTCCTCCATAAGATATGAATTCATGGTGAATGTTTAAGAGAGCAATTATTTCGAGCTATAGAACTTTTGAATGAGTCTAGTGAGATGCCAGCATCAATGAAAATTTAATAGCTTTCCACCTGCAGCAGCTGTGCAGCTGAAGAGCCTCAGACAGCTGTAAATATAATAGTTGATCCAGTCAGTGTCCATTTGCAGAATGGCTTCCATCATGCTGATTAAAGCCATAAGGGTGTTTATAGAAAAGTGTTTAGTTTTCTGCAAGAAACTGGTATTAACTATATAAATGTATTGAGAATGTTTGTTCTCCTAACTGTTGTAAATGATGGAAAAGAAAAGCAACTTCTCATAATCATGTCTGATATCCTATGCTGTATGCGCATCCACTGGGAATGACAGCTTTCTGAAATGACACAGCAACTGTCTTTAACTGCTAACTGGAAATGTTGAACAAGAGGTGGCATGGAACCAAACTAATTTAACCACGACCACTATGCTCTGAATAAAATGAACCCACTGGCTGTCCAGGATATATTTTGATTTTTCTCTGCTAATAGGTTCCAGTATGTGTACTCTTTTATGCCATAAGAAATTGATTCTTGTACTTTGTACAAACACGATTGACTGAGGTATTATTCTAAAATCACAAAATAAGAATATGTGGCTGGGGGGACCCAGAAAAAGTATCCTGTGGTGTGAGAGGCTGAATGTTAAAGAATCCCAGTGGAGTACCAAAAAAAGTCAAGGGCTGTGGCTTTTTTTTTTTTAATTACCTGAGTTAGTTTTGAGCAGCTTGCTTAATTCAGCATGGTTCTAGTTTAGATGCATCCTAAATACCACACTAAATTCCACTGAAGATGTTTTTAAATACTTTCAATTTCTAATAACACCTGTCCTTTTGTTTTTTAAACAATTGCCATTGCCTCTGCACTGCTTCCCAAGATTTTAACATTCTTAAATATTTTTGACAGAGTTGCAGATTATGTGAGATAAGTGGCCAGTCTCATCCTGTGCAATGTCTTCATCCTTTGACATGCACTTTGTAATCATAAGAATGTATTTCATTATATTATCATTAGGGCTGTCAAGCGATTAAAAAAATTAATCACGATTAATCGCACTGTTAAATATTTATTTAAATATTTTTGGATGTTTTCTAAATTTTCAAATATTGATTTCAGTTACAACAGACAATATGTGTACGGTGCTCACTTTATATTTATATTTGATTACAAATATTTGCACTGTAAAAAACAAAAGAAATAGTACTTTTCAATTCACCTACAAGTACTGTAGTACCATCTCTTTATTGTGAGAGTTTAATTTACAAATGTAGAATTATGTACAAAAAATGTGCATTCAAAAATTAAAAAACATAAAATTTTAGAGCCTGCAAGTCAAATCTGCAGTGAAAATGTTCTTAAAATGAACAACACGCTGGGTCATCATCATCCGAGACTGCTATAATATGAAATGTGAACAGGGGCTGCTAACAGGGAGTTTCGCAAGGGAGTTCTCCAGGTGAAGGAGGAGCAAATACAGCATCTGTGGGGTAAGTGACTCTCTGTAGTGTGTTTGTGTGTGTTTGTGTTTGGGGGTTACTTGCTGTGTGCTGAGCTTCTGTTTGTCAGTCTTTTTGTTCATTTGTTTGGTTGGTTGGTTGTTTGAAGGACCATGTGCTGTGGCTGGCAGTTGGAGACTGTGAGCTTCAAAGGAAGGTTTGAAAGCTCGAAACCTCTGGTAATTGGCTGAGCCTTAATCAGTGGGTGGGCATTCACTCAGGCCAGGGTTTTATAAAGTCGTGCACAAGCGACCAGGGAGCTTGCGACCAGCGGCTGCTAACAGGGAGTTTCACAAGGAAGTTGGGAAGGGAGCGGGGGTCCCTTGTCGTTCCTACCTGTTCCCCTGTAGTCCCCTTAAAACCTATACTCCAAACCATATTCCGAAACCCCTTTCTTTAAACCCACCCTTTCATTAACTAAGAGACAATGCAGGCAGAAGCCCAGCAGCAGAGTGGGGGCTATCCAGTTTATTGCACTGAGTGTAGCATGTATGATTACTTGTCTTGTGGCCAGGTGGCGTATGTGTGCAGTCGGTGCAAGGAGCTCCTGGCCCTCAGAGACCACGTACTTTGGAGGCCAGGGTGGCGGAACTGGAGGAGCTAAGACAGGCAGAGAGATATGTTGATGAGGCTTTCTGGGACACTGTAGAATTGTCCCACCTCCGCTCAGACAGTCTGTGTGCTGTTGAGGAGGAAGAAAGGCCCAGGGAAGCAGAGCAGTCAATGGGAGCAGAGGGAAACCTTCCCGTAGTTGGGACCCTCCTTCCAGATGGTGCTGGGGTTGCCTCTCGCACTGAGGTTACCTCTCCGGGGGAGGGAACTCCAGTTGCTAGGAAAAGGCAGGTGTTAGTAATGGGAGATTCGATCATTAGAAATGTAGATAGCTGGGTTTGTGATGATCGGGAGAACCATATGGTGAATTGCCTGCCTGGTGCGACGGTTGTGGATCTCTCGAGCCATCTAGACAGACTTATGTGTAGTGCTGGGGAGGAGCCAGTGGTCGTGGTACATGTAGGTACCAATGACATAGGGAAGGGTAGGAGACATGTCCTGGAAGCCAAATTTAAGCTGCTAGGGAAGAGACTGAAATCCAGGACCTCTATGTTGGCATTCTCAGAAATGCTCCCAGTTCCACGCGCAGAGCCAGGTAGGCAAGCAGAGCTTCAGAGTCTCAATGCATGGATGAGACGATAGTGTAGAGAGGAGGGATTTACGTTCATTAGGAACTGGGGAAACTTTTGGGATGGGAGGAGCCTGTACAGGAGAGATGGGCTCCACCTAAACCAAAGTGGAACCAGGCTGCTGGCACTAAACATTAAAAAGGTTGTAGAGCAGTTTTTAAACTAGGAGATGGGCGAAAGCCGACTGCTGCAGAGGAGCATGTGGATCGGACACAGACTTCTCTTAGTGGAGAATCTGATGATAGAGAATATCCAGGTTATAGTCAGGAACAAAGAACAGAAGAGGATAATGTAAGGGCCGGATCAGATGATAAACAGTCACATAAAAAAGAATCTGGCACATCAGAAAAGGACAGACAAATAAACAAGGACAAGTTTTTAAAGTGCTTGTACACAAATGCTAGAAGTCTAAATAATAAGATGGGTGAACTAGAGTGCCTTGTGATAAAGGAGGATATTGATATAATAGGCATCACAGAAACCTGGTGGACTGAGAGCAATCAATGGGACACAATCATTCTGGGGTACAAAATATATCGGAAGGACAGAACAGGTCGTGCAGGGGGAGGAGTGGCACTTTATGTGAAAGAAAATGTAGATTCAAATGAAGTAAAAATCTTAAGCGAATCCACATGTTCCATAGAATCGCTATGGATAGAAATGTCATGCTCTAATAAAAATATAACATTAGGGATCTATTATCGACCACCTGACCAGGACAGTAATAGTGATGTTGAAATGCTAAGGGAAATTAGAGAGGCTATCAAAATTAAGAACCCAATAATAGTGGGGGATTTCAATTATCCCCATATTGACTGGGAACATTTCATTTCAGGACGAAATACAGAGATGGAGCAGCTGGTATGGGAACCCACAAGGGGAGAGGCAACTCTAGATTTAATCCTGAGTGGAGCGCAGGAGCTGGTCCAAGAGGTAACTATAGCAGGACCGCTTGGAAATAGTGACCATAATACAATAACATTCAACATCCCTGTGGTGGGAAGAACACCTCAACAGCCCAACACTGTGGCATTTAATTTCAAAAGGGGGAACTATACAAAAATGAGGGAGTTAGTTAAACAAAAGTTAAAAGGTACAGTGACTAAAGTCAAATCCCTGCAAGTTGCATGGGCCCTTTTTAAAGACACCATAATAGAGGCCCAACTTAAATGTATACCCCAAATTAAGAAACACAGTAAAAGAACAAAAAAAGAGCCACCGTGGCTTAACAACCATGTAAAAGAAGCAGTGAGAGAGAAAAAGACTTCCTTTAAAAAGTGGAAGTCAAATCCTAGTGAGGCAAATAGAAGGGAGCACAAACACTGCCACTTTAAGTGCAAGAGTGTAATAAGAAAAGCCAAAGAGGAGTTTGAAGAACGGCTAGCCAAAAACTCCAAAGGTGATAACAAAATGTCTTTTAAGTATATCAGAAGCAGGAAGCCTGCTAAACAACCAGTGGGGCCCCTTGACGATCGAGATACAAAAGGTGTGCTTAAAGACGATAAAGTCATTGCAGAGAAACTAAATGGAGTCTTTGCTTCAGTCTTCACGGCTGAGGATGTTAGGGAGATTCCCGAACCTGAACTGGCTTTTGTAGGTGACAAATCTGAGGAACTGTCACAGATTGAAGTGTCACTAGAGGAGGTTTTGGAATTAATTGATAAACTCAACGTTAACAAGTCACCAGGACCCAATGGCATTCACCCAAGAGTTCTGAAAGAACTCAAATATGAAGTTGCGGAACTATTAACTAAGGTTTGTAACCTGTCCTTTAAATCGGCTTCGGTACCCAATGACTGGAAGTTAGCTAATGTAACGCCAATATTTAAAAAGGGCTCTAGAGGTGATCCCAGTAATTACAGACCGATAAGTCTAATGTCGGTACCGGGCAAATTAGTCGAAACAATAGTTAAGAATAAAATTGTCAGACACATAGAAAAACATAAACTGTTGAGCAATAGTCAACATGGTTTCTGTAAAGGGAAATCGTGTCTTACTAATCTATTAGAGTTCTTTGAAGGGGTCAACAAACATGTGGACAAGGGGGATCCAGTGGACATAGTGTACTGAGATTTCCAGAAAGCATTTGACAAGGTCCCTCACCAAAGGCTCTTACATAAATTAAGCTGTCATGGGATAAAAGGGAAGGTCCTTTCATGGACTGATAACTGGCTAAAAGACAGGGAACAATTAATGGTAAATTCTCAGAATGGAGAGGGGTAACTAGTGGTGTTCCCCAAGGGTCAGTCCTAGGACCAATCCTATTCAATTTATTCATAAATGATCTGGAGAAAGTGGTAAACAGTGAGGTGGCAAAGTTTGCAGATGATACTAAACTACTCAAGATAGTTAAGACCAAAGCAGACTGTGAAGAACATCAAAAAGATCTCACAAAACTCAGTGATTGGGCAACAAAATGGCAAATGAAATTTAATGTGGATAAATGTAAAGTAATGCACATTGGAAAAAATAACCCCAACTATACATACAATATGATGGAGGCTAATTTAGCTACAACGAGTCAGGAAAAAGATCTTGGTGTCATCGTAGATAGTTCTCTGAAGATGTCCACACAGTGTGCAGAGGCGGTCAAAAAAGCAAACAAGATGTTAGGAATCATTAAAAAGGGGATAGAGAATAAGACTGAGAATATATTATTGCCCTTATATAAATCCATGGTACGCCCACATCTCGAATACTGTGTACAGATGTGGTCTTCTCACCTCAAAAAAGATATTCTAGCACTAGAAAAGGTTCAGAAAAGGGCAACTAAAATGATTAGGGGTTTGGAGAGGGTCCCGTATGAGGGAAGATTAAAGAGGCTAGGCCTCTTCAGCTTGGAAAAGAGAAGACTAAGGGGGGATATGATAGAGGTATATAAAATCATGAGTGATGTGGAGAAAGTGGATAAGGCAAAGTTATTTACTTATTCCCATAATACAAGAACTAGGGGTCACCAAATGAAATTAATAGGTAGCAGGTTTAAAACAAATAAAAGGAAGTTCTTCTTCACACAGCGCACAGTCAACTTGTGGAACTCCTTACCTGAGGAGGTTGTGAAGGCTGGGAGTATAACAATGTTTAAAAGGGAACTGGATAAATTCATGGTGGCTAAGTCCATAAATGGCTATTAGCCAGGAAGGGTAAAGAATGGTGTCCCTAGCCTCTGTTCATCAGAGGATGGAGATGGATGGCAGGAGAGAGATCACCTGATCATTGCCTGTTAGCTTCACTCCCTCTGGGGCACCTGGCGTTGGCCACTTTTGGTAGACAGATACTGGGCTAGATGGACCTTTGGTCTGACCCGGTACGGCCATTCTTATGTTCTTATAGCAGAATGCATGTAAAACAGAGCAGGGGACATACAATTCTCCCCCAAGGAGTTCAGTCACAAATTTAATTAACGGATTATTTTTTTAACGAACATCATCAGCATGGAACGGTGGCCAAAGCATGAAGGGGCATACAAATGTTTAGCATGTCTAGCATGTAAATACCTTGCAATGCCGGTGACAAAAGCGCCATGCAAATGCCTGTTCTCACTTTCTGGTGACATTGTAAATAAGAAGTGGGCAGCATTATCTCCTGTAAATGTAAACAAACTTGTTTGTCTTAGCGATTGGCTGAACAAGAAGTAGGACCGAGTGGACTTGTAGGCTCTGAAGTTTTACGTTGTCTTGTTTTTGAGTGCAGGTATGTAACAAAAAAATAATTAAAAATTGCACTTTCACAACAGAGATTGCACTACAGTACTTGTATGAGGTGAACTGAAAAATACTATTGTATCATTTTTACAGTGCAAATATTTGTAATGGAAAATACACTGATTTCAGTTATAACACAGACTACAATATATATGAACATGAAGAAAATTATCCAAAATATTAAACCATAGAATACCAATTTAAATTTATTAAACAGTGCGATTAAAACTGCAATTAATTGCGATTAATTTTTTTGAGTTAATCGCGTGAGTTAACTGCAATTAATCAACAGCCCTAATTATCATTTAACATTTATGTTGTGATAGAGCCTAAATTGTTCCAGCACCCCTTGACTTCTCCATAGTTAGGCATGTATTGGTGGATCACCAGGAATGTTTCACTGAAATTAACATTGGCTGGTCAGAGATACATGATGGTCCCCTCAGAAATTTTGGACTTGTCCAGAAAAGACACAGTGGAACGTTTTTCCTAGACTGGCACATTCACATTGATGGCATTGAAATGCCAATAAAGATTCTGGGGGACTCAGCCTTCCCTTTGTTTTCCTGGTTCATGAAGCCATACAGGAAAGATTTTACTACAGCCTGAGTAGGCACAGGATGACTGCTGTGTGCATTTGGTAGATTGAAAGGATGCTGGCAATGCTTCAGGACTAGGCTGGATCTCAATAAGGTAAATATTCCTGTTGCTACTGTGTTTTCATAATATTTGTGAGGCAAAGGAGAAAATGTTCCTGGCAGAGTGAAGAGGTGAAGTGGTCAGACTGCCTGCTGCTTTCGAACAGCCAGACACAAAGGCAATTACAGGAGCCCATCAAGAAGCTAAGAAAGGCTTAAAAGGACTACTTTAACACTGTGCCATAATAGTGTAGTATCTTGCTTTTGTGTACTTCTTTGGGAATTTGACTTGAATATGGATTTTAGCTCCTTTTATGAATTTGGTGGGAAGAGTGATGATTTGGGCTGCTACATATCTGTTTTGTTAGACCCAGTAAATAGATCTTGATTTTTTTGAAAACATAATTTTGAGTGGTAATGAAAAACAAACTAATGAACCACAAACAAATTTATCAGCATTTATTAAACCTTACAAAAAAACAACAACAACAACAAAGAGCAATGTACTTGCTGATTGATCCTGCATAAATCACAGGTCAATGAATGCTTAGTCATAGCAGTTCTTGTTTTTCACTGGCATGGGGTGGTAAGGATAAGACTGAAGACTATATTACCCCTTGAGGGAGAAAGGAGTGCTGTACGTTCCTGTGAACACTGAATGGTCAATGAAGCACAATGGCTGCTGGGAGGAGGTTTGGGGCACTTTGCTTCATACATAATACTATGCAAAATCTGTTTGTATTGCTTGAAGAGCTGCATACTGTCTTGGTGCACATCTCAATGCACTTGAGTCCTTCTGCCTTTCCATCAGCATGTGGTCCTTCCAATCCTGGTCACTCAACCTTGTCTCCAGCATGAGGTCCCTCCATGCTGGCCTATTCTCCAGGTCAGCAGCCTCTGAGGACTGGAGAAGCTCTGAGAACATGCCTTTCTTTTCCTGATGAAGGTCAGTCTTTCAGCAGGTGTTGAGGGGGCACCTCTCTAGGATCCCCCCGCTAAGGACACTGATAAACAAAAGGACAGAGATATTGGAAAGGAAAATGAAAATATAAGTCTCAAAACTCTCTCAATTTTTTCTCATAAAGATCTTTCTAAAAATATGCATAGTCTCAGACTTACTTTGGGATAGCTTGCTTTGGGACCACTCTACAGCTTCAGATATGGTGAATAGCGTGGGGGTGCTGCTGAAATCATTTAGCCATGGGGGTAGGGTTGCCAACTTTCAACCTTGGGTTTGCCAACTCACACAAAACCGAACACCTTTTCCCCTTCTCTGAGGCCTCTCCCCCCGCTTACTCCATCCCCCCTTCCTCTGTCGCTCACTCTCCCCCTTCTCACCCACTGGGCCGTTTCAGGGGGCTGGAGTGTGGGAGGGCAGGAGGACTTTGGGTGTGGGGGCAGGCTCCAGGGTGGGGTCAGAAATTAGGAGTTCAGGGTACAGGAGTGGGGTTTGGGCTGGGGCAGGGAGTTGGGGTGCAGACTCTGATGTGGGGCCAGGGGTGAGGGATTTGGGGTGCAGAAGGGAGCTCCGGGATAGGGCTGAGGGGTTTGGAGTGTGGGAAGGGGCTGGGGCAGGGACATGGGGGAGTGTGATGGCTCTGTCTGGGGGTGCAGACTCTGGGGTGGGGCTGGGGATGAGGGGGTTGCAGTGCAAGAGGATTCTCTAGGGGGGACTGAGGCGTTTGGAGAGCAGGAGGGGTATTAGGGATGGGGAGGGGATTGGAGCACTGGGGGGAGTGAGGGATCTGGCTGGGGTTACAGGGCTTGGGGTGCAGAAGGGTGCTCTGTGCTGGGATCGAGGGGTTCAGAGGGCAGGACAGGGATCAGTGCTAGGGCAGAAGGTTGGGGCACAGGAGGGGGTCAGGAGTGCAGGTTTCAGGTGGCACTTACCTCAAGCAGCGGCATGTCCCCACTCTGGCTCCTACACAGAGGCATGGCCAGACAGCTCTGCGTGCTGCCCCATCCAAAGGCACTGACCCCGCAGCTCCCATTGGCTGCAGTTCCGGGCCAATGGAAGCTGTGGGGGTGGCACTTGGGGCAGGGGAAGTATGTGGAGCCCCCTGACTGCTCCTATGTGTATGAGCTGGAGGGGGAACATGCCGGCTACTTCCCAGGAGCCATGCAGCACAGAGGCTAGCAGGAAGCCTGCCAGCCCCGCAGCGCAGCACCGCCAACTGGACAGTCAACAGCCAAGTCAGTGGTGCTGACTGGAGCCGCCAGGATCCCTTTTTAACTGGGTATTCTGGTTGAAAACCAGACACCGGTCACCCTACATGGGGGCCTGGTGGATGTGCCAGTGAGTAAGGACAATGCAGTAAATAGTGCTAGAATTGTTATAGACAGTGGTGATCATGGCTGATAATGGCTCTTAAGGGTGACAAAGTCCCAGAGAGAACAGCTGCTCCAGGCAGCTTGAGGTCTCCCTGATCCATATGATGCCAGGCTGTTCACAGTGATGGTGCCAGCGGAGCTCATCGCAGAGTGAGGTATCAGGAGGGAAGAAACTGGCCATGCTTCCTAGAAATGTCTGGGAAAGGATCAAAAAGTATCTACTAGAAAATGTTATGGAGCTCATTCCAGAGGACAAAAAGGGACAACCATAAAAAAATTCACAGATGAAGGTTTGTCACTGCTGCCTAGCACAAGTCCAGAAGAATGAACCTGCTGAGCTAATGTCACCGCCTCTACCTCAACTATACGTGCAAAGTAATGAGTATGATTTGTTTTGAACAGCTGGACTTGACAATCAAAGCACTGTGTCTTGTAATGTTTACATTATATGGTTACTTTACAAGTTTAATCTTAAAAATCAGAAACTTTGATTAGCCAGTCCCTGGATTGCTTGCAAGGAATATCTTAAATTTCTTGTGTACTTTATTTTTATACTCTGGTATCGGTCAGCACAGTATCTTTCTGTTTCTTTGAAATGAATTGAATCGCTAGTACGTTAGTGTCGTGTGAGAGCAGGAATTCTATCTGGATGCCCAAATATCTTGGCTGCTAAATGAACTCAATATTTTGTTTATTGGCAGTTCATAGTTTTAAAATAAACTGGCTACTTTGAAAGTCAATTCCTTTGTTCTCTTACCACATGTGCATGGTCACCATTTGGAAAACGGGCAGGGAGAGGGACAGAGGGGGAGAAGGTTTTAAGCACTGCAAAGATAAACTAATCATGCAGCCAAAAATAATGCTGTAATATGCCTATCTGAACTTCCTTCCCCTTCCCCAGTGGGAGTGTTGCCAACCCTCCAGGATTGGACTGGTGTCTCCAGGAATTAAAGATTAACCTTATGATGAAATCTCCAGGAATACATCGAACCAAAATTGGCAACCCTGCTCAATTAGCTTGTCTCTAGGCTCATCTGGGTCTTGGTTAGGTACATCCAGTATTGAAGAGCTCCTGGCTCTCCAGGGTCTATATCCCCCTCCTTAATAAGCTCATTGTTGCTGCAGCATGCGAGTTTCTTTCCATCCATCCTGTGGATCTTGATAGGGGACACCAGTGCTACCTCAGATGTGACAGTGGGCACATCACAAATATGGTATGGAACTCACCATAGAAACAGCAGGTCTGTGGGGTGATCAGATTTTCTGTCAATGTCCCTCACCTTCTGTAATGACTACTGCAGCTCCTCCCGCTTCGCCTAGTATTGCGTCTAGTCCCCGTCATAGCCCAGCTCTTACACCCTCCTCTATACAGACACTTTTGTTCCTATGGTTGTCTCACAGGCAGGCTTGCCCTGCCCTTCTCCTCCACAGGCCAAAAAATCCAGGACTTTTTTTCCTGGTCCAGACAAGCACACGAGGTTTAGCTGCAGCTTTATCTTTGCATTGAGCCATTCCTCTCAGCTCACAGTGGTAGGTTAATAGGTGTGCTCGCCAAGTCAGGCTTCCAGGAAAAAGGACATTTTCAAAACATTGAGGATTTTACAGTGGGGCAAGCTTCCGGTCATGGTTATCCCTGTAGTGGAGTTTAAAATTGTGACCTGAGTGGATGCTGTTGTCCGCACAGGGTATTGTGGGACTAATGCTGGAGGAGTATTTTTCCCAGCACAGATAATGCAGCACCTACACTTGCATTTTGCTAGCAGAAATATGTTGGCCCAGGACTTACATCGTTCAGGGAGGTGGTTTTATTTTGGTGACAGACATTCTGGATTTTACCTGCTGGAATCAAATTTGGATGTGAACACGTGCAAACCTGTGCCACTCAGAGGCAAAGTTTGCTGGCAAAACCTGGTCGCATAGACCAGGCCTAAGACACTTCTCAAGACCTATAGCAAAGCAGCAGAGTCTGAAGAAATAAGCACAGGCTTGAAAAGAAGGAAGTCCTGAGCTCTACTTCAAGCCCTGCAACTGTCTCTGGGTGACCTTGAGCAAAGCCACTTTACTACTTTGCCTCAGTTTACTCTTCTGCTACCTCACAAGGATTGTATGGTTTAATAGCTAATATTTGTACATAACTTAAACTATAAAATGCTTAGTATTATTACTGCTGCTACATGAAACACTATAATTATTTCCACCTCATGAGAAGATAATTACTTGTTTTAGTGCAAAGCAAATTGGCACATACACACAATGCACTCATATTCTGGGACGATCCTATTACGTAGCTCCAATTTACAATTAGACTGACTTTGTGTGAATAACATTTGTACTGCCAACACTTAAACAGAGATAAGAGACTACAGGATTGCCACTATATTCTTTAGTGACGTGGACCAATCTGAATAATATTCAATAGGCATAATTAATAAAATGACCAATGCTGGATTAGGTGTTATGCTTGACCTGCATGCTCTAAATGATTTAAGTTATAGTTACTTGTTCCAGAGTATTATGCCAGAGCTAATTGTTTTTTCCCCATCACTGCTTAATCATATTTCACTGTTATACCTCCATAAGACTCAGATCAGTGGCAGTGATGGTGGAATGCTTTTCTACCACTGATTTTTAACAACTGCTATTTTCATCACTATTCAAATCTATTAATAGATTTTTTTAAGACCAGAAGGGACCACTGTGATCATCTAAATTGACCTCTTGTGTAACAAAGGCTGGAGACAATAAGTCATTCCAGTCAGTTAATGAGTCAGCAGAAGACAAGTCCATCAGCAAAGGTTTCTTCCTCAACTGTTCATATTTCATAGGAAAATAAAGGACGTTACTGTGAAAGGGGTCCAGTCCAGGCCCGCAGCCTGTGTGGGTGGATTCTTATTTCCCTAAGTCATTTTCACCCTTTTACTTCCCAAATAGCCACCTGTGCACTGGGAGCTAACCCTTTGTTTACAAGGGACCAGATCGTAGCCCTTTACTGCGTCACAGACAGGTTTACTTGGTCCTGTCTCAACACGGGGACCTGGATTTGATGACCTCTTGAAGTCCCTTTCAGCACTACATTTCTATGATTCCGTTATTTTTCACACAAATAAATGACATAACTATGGTACGTTAATACTGAAGTTGTGATTTCTATGCTGAAACAGGAGCAGAGAAATATTGGCTACTTCACAACTCTTGCAGAGGTGGATCTACACACCTCTGAATGGTCAGACTCCGCATATAAAGCTTGCAAATCTTGTCATCTCTGCATTTGTATGTACAGAAGAATGTCTATATGGTTTACAGAGTCATTTTGTAAGTTTGGTAGACAATGCTTGTAGACTAAGATTAATAGCATTCAGGACAGAAAAAACAATATCTATAAATATAAAATTACAGGATATTAACATGGAATTTAGAAGCTCTAAAACAGTTAACACAAAGCTTATGAAGGTCCAGCAAATATCAAGTGGTTATTACATTCATAGGGAATTTACTAAGAATTGTGGCAAAAAGGGTTAAACAAGGCAGATGCACCAGCTTTCATTTGGAATCAGTGTGTGAAACAAGTCTGAAGTATTTATCCCAAGTCATATTTGAGATAGGTGTGAGCAAAAACCTTTCCAACTATGGAGCTGCTCCATAACAGCATGGTAACATTAGGAGAGAGATATTAAGACAGAGACAGGGAAGAAAAGATATATCTTCAGATTAGATTTAAGCATATTGTTGATGCAGTGGAGAGATATAGGAAGGCTGTTCTGTCAGGCACTACAGAGGAAAAGAGGGTGGTTACAAAAATGTTAAGACTTGGAGAAGGGACAAGGAAGAGGACAATCTCTGTGATGGAGGATCATAGACAAAGTCCATGAGGTAGACTAGTTTTAAAACAAAGGGCAGTTTTGCAGTGGATCCTAAAATAAATGGCCTAAATGAAAGTACAAAGCAAATATCAGGTATAGAATGTTCTAGCAGGCCTCTCACCTCACCAAATGCCATTGGAAATCAGCCTTTATTATGAAGCAGTCTCCATCAGATGAGGTCATCATGGTTCAGGGCTTCCTCTCACTTTGCAGAGAGAATTACACATTAAAAGGTGAAGTGAATGCATGCGTGTAAAATACTGTGTTTTTTCTTATCTGAATTTAATTACACTATCTATAGACCCATGGGCCCAGAGAATTTAATAAAACTGAAAGAGAAAGGAAAGCTTGCTGAGGAGAGAGGCTTACATTGCCCTGTTTCGCACACTGATGGCCAAGAACTTCATTTTGCCTCACTTCTGATTTCCATTGGGATTAAAAACACTAATCTGGTTTTAAAATATTATCCTGTGACTAAAAAGATAATGCACTTTTGATGTTTTTGATTTTCTCTTTTATATAAAAGGAATGTAAATACATTAATAAAGTGCTAACAGAGTAGTTGACAATCCAAACCTATATGCAAATCAGATTCATAACCAAGATTAACATGACAAAGAAATATGCGACCCTGGTGGTTTCTAAAATATCCACTTGAAATGAGGCAGAGACATGAAAAATAACTGCATTGCCTTCTGAAATGATTCAGCTTCTTTCAGGATTTGGATGCAGTGCTTTATTAGAAAAAAAAATCCCTTGGTTGAGCATGAAAAGGCTGCCACACAAAAGTTTCAAAGCTATAGGCTGAAATAAAAAGAATATATCAAACTGTAAAAAATCTGTGCCTATTTGATAAATTTATTGTTACTATTGTGCATGAAAATGCTTTGTACCTACCTTCAAAAGACAGATGGCAAAACTTAACTGTTGGTTTGTTTTATCCCCCAATTCTGCTATATGATTAGCTATGGAAATTGTAGTCTTCTTAGTAACAGTGATTATAGCAAAAGAGAAGTAGATAACTGTACAATATTTTAAACTACTTTTGACTGTTTTGATTTGCTCAGTTTCCTCCGTTAATTAAATGTGTGTAACAGTAGCTGCAGAAACCAGTGACTATTAGCTTTGTTACATGATAGGACAGGATTATAAAACATAGATACCCTCTGTGTCATATGACTGTGCCAGAAAATAAAGATCATTCTTGCCACCGTTCATGTGCATTGTACCCTTATTAAAGTATGTTTTAAGTATATGATCCCTATGCTTTTTCCATCTTTTCCATTTAAATATAAATTTTGGCTACCAAAATAAGATGTAACACATGTGAGATTAAAGGTGCTTGTTCCAGACTTTTGGAGGCAATCCACTTTCAATGACTTTAAAAGCAGTTGTGTATTTCTTGGATTTTGCTCCTTATCATGATTAGAGGGAAAAAATGCATCAAAATGCATCAAGGAGATAGGTCATTATTTAAAAGGTTGCATCCAGCTTCACAGCTGATCTAAGACTAACTAACACAGACTTTGAGCTGAAAATACTCCAGCACATCAAAATGGTGCATCGTTAGCTCCTGCTAGCCAGAAAGAAATGTTTTTAAAGGGCAATGTTAAATGCTCACATCACTTCTTCAGAGGTTACTGGCCTAGCGCCTTTGAAACAAGTAAAGAATGGGAATACAATATTTGCAGTGTTCAATTTAGGAGTGGTGCATGCAAAAATCAGAACTCAGTGTGGATTCTGACCTTTTGAAAGTTCGATGGTGGGTGGCTCTGGGGATTTGGGCTGGCCTGCCATCCGTCTCCACCCTCTGACAACAGAGGCTAGGGACACCATTCCTTACCCATCCTGGCTAATAGCCATTAATGGACTTAACCTCCATGAATTTATTCTACAACGAAGCTCGCTCAAATATTGTAACTGTTTTTCCAGCATGCTGAGAACAGCCCATCTGCATGCATACATTTTTTGAAAAACAGCCTTTTATATCATAAAAGAATTAACAGTGGCAAAGAGCATTCAGAAATAGACATGGGAAATCTAGGGTTGCCCGCCCTTTCCCTAAGGCCCTGCTCCTTCTCCGAGGCCCTGCCCCTGCTCACTTCATCCCCCCACTCCATCTGTTGTTCACTCTCCTCCACTCACTCACTTTCACTGGGCTGGGGTAGAGGGTTAGGGCTCCGGATGGGGGTGTAGGGCTAGAAAAGGAGGTGTTTGGGGTGTGGGAGAGGGCTCCAGGCTATATGTAAAAACAGCAAAGAGTCCTGTGGCACCTTATAGACTCACAGACGTTTTGGAGCATGAGCTTTCGTGGGTGAATACCCACTTCGTCAGATGCATCTGTTAGTCTATAAGGTGCCACAGGACTCTTTGCTGCTTTTACAGATCCAGACTAACATGGCTACCCCTCTGATACTCCCTATATGTATTAATTGCTTCCCAGCTACTGCAAGAGAGAGTTAAACAATTAAACCAGAAGCTTCACACCTTTGGTACAGAGGTCCAGGACAAGGTCTTATTAACTAACCAGGGTATCTTGGGGGTAAGTGCTGGTTGTGGGTATCTAAGGAAATTAGATTGAGAAGCCACATTTCTGATTGAATGCCCAGAAAATGTGCCAAAGACGCAAAGGGAAGAAAGTGCTGCAGCTTGGTGAGGCTCCAGAAACGTCCCCTCACGGCAGTCTGGTAAGTGGCTAAAAAGAGAGACCCTAGCCAAATGGGAGAGGCAGAGCAAATTGGCATTCCCTATGCCCTCTTTTCATTAAGTACTGGGTAGCATACAACCATGGTTCCCAAATTTTTTAGTACTGCAGTTCCCTTAAAGATATTTTAAAACTATGTGGCTTCCCACAACCAAATATTTACTGACTCAGAACACTGGTTGTTTCAAGAGTTCAGGCCCTAGCATTTGCATGGTATCACAACTTTATTCAATTACATACATTTTTTAAAAGTACATAACTGATCTAATCTGGGTTTTTTAAACTATAATATGAAAATATGGAATTTTTTGGGGGGTTTTCAGCCAGATTTTGGTGAGAAGAATAAGCCTGTTTTGAACTGTATAGTTACACAATGTTTGGCTGAATGTGTGATAGGGCCAGATGTAAGTTATTTTCCACGATTAAAACATTTCTGCGTGGTGTTTTTACAGAAATCATTGCTGAAAACTGCACTCTCAGAGATAAGTGGAAGCAAATAGAAGCAGCACTTTCATAGCTTCATCCATAAGTGCTTCATACTCTCCTTTAACAAAAATTCAAAATTCCTAGTTTATTAGAAACCTGGTTTTCAGCATGTGATCACTTGACAATTTTAAGAGATTTTTCTGAGACGAGATACGTATGGTTGGAACGAAGTCAGCTGTTACCAAGAATAGGCTTTGAATCCAATTGATTGGATTCATTAATGTTCAACTCCAGGAAAACACTAAGAAAAATGGAAATACAATCTGGACAAATGAGTTAATATTTGCTTTTTAATAGTATTTTGATTGCTTTAATTCTGTTCTTCTTAAAAGGCTGATAACACTGGAAACAACTCGGTAACTCCCTTTTCAATGTATTATCTCCAAAGACAAAGTTTCTTCATGAATTCACCCCTTTTCTCTTTTATATCCAGCATATTTGTATTCCTACCTTAAAGTGTTAGGTTCAGTGCTTTCAATTTGCCAAATCTGTCTACCAGGTAGCTAATGTAGTCAAGATTTAAATTGCAGAAAGTGATTATATACAGTACTGTATTAAGATATATTTTCATATTAAAGATTATAAAGATTAGACCTAGAGATTCTGATTTTTTGTTTTAAACAATAAGCACTTGGAAAACACCTCTGGATACAAAAAAAATCAGTATTTATCCAATAAACACCAGAAATAGTTAGTTGTATATATGGTTATGTTTACACAGGGATTGAAAAAAAAAAACCAGTTAGCCCAGGTCACCTGACTCAGGCTTCGGGACTGAAAAATTGCTATGTAGACATTCAGGCATGGCCTGGAGCCTGACTCCCTGGGCTCCTCCAAGCGTGTGCTGGAACCTAAGCCAGAACATCTACTGAGCAATTTTTAGCCTTACAGCCCAAGCCCCATGAGTCCAAGTCAGTTGACCCAGGGCAGCTGCGGCTGTGCCGCGGGGCTTTTATCCCCATGTAGATGTACTCCGAGCTTATCTACACAGAGCACACTATGGGAGCGGGATTTCTAAAGCTCAGTAACATGTTGCAAATTAATTGGTCCATGTAGACTCTGAGGATGTGCACTAAAGGTTCCCTAGTGCACTGTAACACAGTGCTATTTGAAACAGTACTACATTAAAGCACATTAGGGAACATAACAAAGAGTGCTCATTAAATCCTGATTTGGGGGCATCTACATAGAACTCAAAAATTGCTAAGAATAATACACCCCCCAACACACACCCAAAATGAAATTAATAACCCTGAAAAATAAAGACCGTGTGTCATAAACAAATAAGTAAGAGTTAATAGAACAGAAGTACTTCATATCTCTTTCGCCTGGAAAGGGTTAACAAGATCAGTGAGCCTGGCTGTCACCTGACCAAAGGACCAATCAGGGGACAGGATACTTTCAAATCTTGAGGGAGGGAAGTTTTTGTGTGTGCTGTTAGATTTTGGTTGTTGTTCACTCTGGGGGCTCCAAGGGACCAGACGTGCAAACAGGTTTCTTTCCAATCTCTCTGATACAGGCTCTTATGTGCTCAGAATAGTAATTACTAGGTATATAAGGTGAGTTAGGCTTATGTTTGTTTTCTTTATTTGCAAATGTGTATTTGGCTTGGAGGAGTTCAAATGTGTATTTGGCTGGAAGGATTTTACTTTGTACTTGTATACTTAGGCTGGGAGGGTATTCCCAGTGTCTATAGTTGAAAGATCCTGTAACATATTCCATCTTAAATTTACAAAGATAATTTTTTCTGTTTTTTCTTTCTTTAATTAAAAGCTTTTCTTGTTTAAGAACCTGATTGGGTTTTTTATTCTGGTGCGAGACCCCAGGGGACGGGGTCTGGATTCACCAGGGAAATGGTGAGGAGAAAGGAGGGAAGGGGGAGAGAAAGGTTAATTTCTCTCTGTTAGGATTACTTTCTCTCTCAGGGAGAGTCTGGGAGGGGGAGAGAGAAGGAGGGGGGAAGGTGAATTTTCCTCTCTGTTTAAAGATTCAAGGAGATTGAATCACAGTGATCTTCCAGGGTAACCCAGGGAGGGGAAGCCTGGGAGAGGCAACAGTGGGGGAAAGGGTTTACTTTCCTTGTGCTAAGAATCGGAGGGTCTGGGTCTTGGGGGTCCCCGGGCAAGGTTTTGGGGGGACCAGAGTGTACCAGGCACTGGATTTCCTGGTTGGTGGCAGCGCTACAGGTTCTAAGCTGGTAATTAAGCTTAGATGAATTCATGCTGGTACCCCATCTTTTGGATGCTAAGGTTCAAAGTGGGGAATTATACCATGACACCTAGTTATACTCAGAGTGTCCTGGATACCACTTTTCATTTATAGATCCCCAAACTTAATTTTTTTCTTTTTAAAAACATAATGATATATTCACCCCCATTCTACACATGGGGGAATCTGAGGAAGCAAGAGGTAAAATAAGTCAGAGTCACATGTCAGTGACTGAGCCAGGAATAGAACGCTGGGTACCTGACTCACACTAGTGCCACTGGGCTAGCTTCCCTACCACAGCCAGATATTTATCAGTGATTAGCTCCCATACTGCTACATGGAAGAGCTGGGGTTATTTAATTTGACTGTCTCACCAGCACACCATTCGCTCAGACTATGACATCTCTTTGTGTAAATGTGTATGCCATTTCCTCTTCATTAATCATCGAAGGAGTAATCTACAGTCTCAAGGCATACAGTATGCACAAAGTTAATTTAGTGTTTAATTAATTCCTCTTTACATAATAATGCTTGTTAATCTAGTTATAATTTTGAACTATGTATATATTTGCATATTTATTCATGATCAAAAAGAAATATTGTCATAAACAGATAGTTAAGGGTTAATTGAACAGGAGTACTTCATGTCTCTTTTGCCTGTAAAGGGTTAACAAGTTCAGTGAGCCTGGCTGTCACCTGACCAGAGGACCAATCAGGGGACAGGATACTTTCAAATCTTGAGGGAGGGAAGTTTTTGAGTGTGCTGTTAGTTTTTGGTGGTTGTTCTCTCTGGGTTCTGAGAATGACCAGACGTGCAACCAGGTTTCTCTTCAATCTCTCCGATACAGGCTCTTATGTACTCAGAATAGTAAGTACTAGGTAGATAAGGCGAGTTAGGCTTATGTTTGTTTTCTTTATTTGCAAATGTGTATTTGGCTGGAAGGAGTTCAAATGTGTATTTTGCTGAAAGGATTTTACTTTGTACTTGTATACTTAGGCTGGGAGGGTATTCCCAGTGTCTATAGCTGAAAAACCCTGTAAGATATTCCATCTTAAATTTACAAAGATAATTTTTACTGTTTTTCTTTCTTTAATTAAAAGCTTTTCTTGTTTAAGAACCTGATTGTTTTTTAGTCTGGTGAGACCCCAGGGGACTGGGTCTGGATCCACCAGGGAATTGGTGGGAAGAAGGGAGGGAAGGGGGGGGGGAGAAAGCTTAATTTCTCTCTGTGTTAGGATTACTTCCTCTCTCTCAGGGAGAGTCTGGGAGGGGGAGAGAGAAGGAGGGGGGAAGGTGGATTTTCCTCTCTGTTTTAAGATTCAAGGAGTTTGAATCACAGTGATCTTCCAGGGTAACCCAGGGAGGGGAAGCCTGGGAGAGGCAACGGTGAGGGAAAGGGTTTACTTTCCTTGTGTTAAGATCCAGAGGGACTGGGTCTTGGGGGTCCCTGGGCAAGGTTTTGGGGGGACCAGAGTGTACCAGGCACTGGAATTCCTGGTTGATGGCAGCGCTACAGGTTCTAAGCTGGTAATTGAGCTTAGAGGAATTCATGCTGGTACCCCATCTTGTGGACGCTAAGGTTCAGAGTGGGGATTTATACCATGACAAATATAATAGGAGGTTTTTAGCTGCATTGTTTCTTGAACTCAGTTAAAAAGTGGAGATACAATTGTTGTGATGCTGAACATACTGAACCTTATTTATCACACTGAATATATTAATTACTGATCATTTTCATGTCCCATTTTTATGTGAGTAGAATTTAACTACAAACTAGTTACCTTGTAGCATAAACTCTTATCTTCACATTTCCTATTTTAACAGTTCTCAAAGAGTGGTCTGTAGAGCACTGATGAGTTCATACAGCTGGCTGGTCTCACAGCATTGCCTCTCCTTCTGGTCTCCAGATGGTAAATCATCTTAAAAGAAGCTAAAAATACATTAACTTTACTCATTTTATTTTTCCATATAAGCAAGTATTGTGGTTACCCCAGGGAATCATTAATCTTCACGGAGATTCCACATGCAACAGAAGTCAGAAAATATTGGAAGTGAACCCAGGCTTATGTGGCTGGTGTGAAGCTGAAGGTTTTGGTTTTGTAGAAACCTGAGCCATATTCCAGTAGGAGAAGGGGCTGTACAAATGAGATGACCTGCATCTCATATGGAGGTGGACTAATCTTCTTGGATGGAGACTATCTAAAATCATAGAACCATAGGGATTAGAAGGGACCACAAGGGTCATCTAGCCTGACCCCCTGCCAAGATGCAGGATTTTTGGTGTCTAAACCATCCAAGATAGATGGCTATCCAGCCTCCTTTTGAAAACCTCTGGTTTTTTGCACTTGGGTGGCGGCAGCATCTACCCATCCAAGGTCAGAGAGAAGCTGTAACCTTGAGACTTTAATACAAGCCTGGAGTGGCCAGTGTTAATTTTAAGAATCCTTGGGGGGCCCTCGCCTTCTGCACTCGGAGTGCCAGAGTGGGGAATCAGCCTTGACAGATGCCAATTGTGGAGACTTTTGCAACCTGCACACAATTCTAATAAGAACTGAATTGAAAGTATTAGGTAAAATGTGAAGCAGTTATCCACATGTCGCCCAGGAGCGGTGCCAGGGTTTTTGGTGCCCTAGGCGGGGGTCCTTCCACACTCCCGGTCATTGGCGGCAAATTCTGCAGCAGGGAGTCCTTCCATGCTCCTGGTCTTCGGGGCACTTCGGCGGCAGGTCACGGAGCGAGTGAAGGACCCGCCGCCAAATTGCCACCAAAGACCCAGAGCGCGGAAGGACCCCCCGCCGCCGAATAGCTGCCCCCCCAAATCCTGGTGCCCTAAGCGACCGCCTAGGTCGCCTAAATGGAAGCGCCAGCCCTGACATCACCCATATCAAATACCCTGAATAACCTATTTCCTGCTATCATAAAATCATATTTAAATGCCAATATAAGGATGAATACAAGAGAGGACAGTTTAGGGCTTGTAGCAATATTAAATCACACATGAGAAATTCTGAAAATAGACTAGTTTGTAGGGTAGGGGGGAAATTAGTAATTCATAACAGATTGTTACTCAAAATACATAAACAGAAAGAAATAATGTGATAAATTCTACAAAATTCATCCTACTGAGGCTGAAGAGATCAAGATAAAAAATTAATGAATTTATCAGTAAGGAGGAGACAAAGGCTTTCACAAGACTGGAATATCAACTACAATGCTAAATAAAGCCCGGTCACTCCATGAATCATTTAGAAATGAAAAGCCATGATGTAGGCAGCTATTTATCTGTCAATCAATCAGCATAAGTGTGACACAAAGTGCTTCATTAAATATGCATGTTAAAAAAAGATGGAGCCCAGGGACTAATAAGATGTTTAAGGCCACATTCTGCCCTCATGATGGCAATAATCATGCAACAGAGCAGAATTTGCCCTAGCACACCCAGGAACTCTCTAACACATCAAGCCCCAATGTCACTTTCATTTTTCTATGCCAGTTATGTTACTGCCAAGGTGTATTAATAATGCTAATCCTGAAATGAATTGCTTGGTAATGCCAAACTCAATAGCCATGGAGTCACAGATACTTCATTGTCTTCCATTTGTTTTTAATAAATCCCAAAGTTGGATAACTTCATGCCAAAATGAATAGATTATTTAATCTTAGTCTAACTCCAAAAACTTCAAAACAGTCTCAAAAGCTTCTTCAAGATATTGATTCATCAAGGAGTAGCTCACTTATCTGAGCACACTTTTATCACTGGTGGCATAGCACACTATTCTTTCAAAGATTCACAAACAGAAAGAAGCTCTTGAAATCTAGCTATAAATTTTATTAGAACATTCTGATTCTGAAGCAATCTGATGGTACACTGCTTTACGATGGCTATTAAGTGTCAGCTGAGTTGTACCTTTACAACCATTAAAAAAATTGAGCTCAATTTTGTTATCTTTCCAACCTTCACTAAAAGATATTCCTTTGAATATTTTGAGCACTGCACTTGTAAGAATCTTGGAGCCTAACTTGCTAAAGATGTTTGTACTGACACTGACTAGGAATTCCTGTAAATTACATTGAAAATTCTTGTAATAATCTCAGACATGGTTGAGAAACATCAAAACACCAGAATCTGATCACTGTGTTCATAATCAATTAGGCACTTACCAAAGGACACCAGAACGTTCAATACAGGTTAAATGACCAATCACCTTAGCTGCTTTTGGAAACCAATGTAGAAAATTAAATAAAAATATTTAAGGTTTTAAATTGACAAGAGCTAGGATTAAAATAATCACTGTTGCATTGAAATATGGGACTGGAAGTTGGTGGGACCATGCAGCCTCAGCTGGATGTGTTGGCAGGCTACAACAACTTCCTAGAAAGTGCCATGGGAGGGACACTCAAGTTTTCCCCAAGTGCACCACAAATAAAGGGCTAGAGTACCTACAGCTAGGAAGGGTGTTCGGAAGCCTGAAATAGGTTAGTTTGACTTGGGTCTGTATAGTGCAGTGCCAACACCTGAGTGGGAGTGTGATACCTGGGTCCATAAATTCTAAATCTAGGGTCAATATTCAGTGTGGACGCTCAAGCATGGGCATCCGAACATTAATCCTGTGGGACTCAAGTCTCACGGTCCCAGGCTTACACTGCAGTGTAGACATACCCTGAGACCAATACTCTTATTTTGGAAATAATGTAAACTTTAATGGCCACAAGTGGACAGGGGCTTGAGTTTACATCTCAGCATTCCTCAGCAGTGTTTCTATCAAATTGGGGTTTGGTCCAGTGCTAACTGAGGGTATGTCTACACTATGGGATTATTCCAATTTTACAGAAACCGTTTTTTTAAAACAGATTGTATAAAGTTGAGTGCATGCAGCCACACTAAGCACATTAATTCGGCGGTGTGCATCCATGTACTGAGGCTAGCGTCAATTTCCTGAGCGTTGCACTGTGGGTAGCTATCCCATAGTTCCCGCAGTCTCCTCTGCCCATTGGAATGCTGGGTTGAGATCCCAGTGCCTGATGGGGCAAAAAACGTTGCCACTGATGCTTCTGGGTACAGCCTCAACCCTCCCTCCGTGAAAGCAGCAGCAGCCAACCGTTTTGCGCCTTTTTTCCTGGGTGAACTGTGCAGACGCCATTCCATGGCAAGCATGGACCCTGCTGAGCTCAAGACAGCAATCATGGACATTTTAAACACCTCACACATTCTCGTGCAGTCAATGCTGAACCGGGACCTGCAAAGCCAGGCAAGGAGGCACTGGCTATGGCAGAGCGGCGACGAGAGTGATGAGGACATGGACACAGAATTCTGTCAAACTGCGGGCCCCTGCGCTTTGGAGATCCTGCTGGTAGTGGGGCAGGTGTGGGACGATTCCCAGTGGCTGCAAAACTTTCGCATGCGTAAGGGCACTTTCATGGAACTTTGTGACTTGCTTTCCCCTGCCCTGAAGTGCCAGAATACCAAGATGAGAGCAGCCCTCACAGCTGAGAAGCGAGTGGCAATAGCCCTCTGGAAGCTTGCAAAGCCAGACCGCTACTGGTCAGACGGGAATCAATTTGGAGTGGGCAAATCTACTGTGGGGGCTGCTCTGATGCAAGTAGCCAAAGCAATCACTAAGCTGCTGCTACAAAAGGTTGTGACTCTGGGAAATGTGCAGGTCATAGTGGATGGCTTTGCTGCAATGGGATTCCCTAACTGTGGGGGGGCGATAGATGGAACCCATATCCCTATCTTGGCACCAGAGCACCAGGGCACCCACTACATAAACCGCAAGGGGTACTTTTCAATGGTGCTGCAAGCACTGGTGGATCACAAGGGAAGTTTCACCAACATCCACATGGGATGGCCGGGAAGGGTTCATGACGCTCACGTCTTCAGGAACACTACTCTGTTTAAATGGCTGCAGCAAGGGAATTACTTCCCAGATCAGAAAACAGTTGGGGATGTTGAAATGCCTGTAGTTATCCTGGGGGACCCAGCCTACCCCTTGATGCCATGGCTCATGAAGCCATACACAGGCAGCCTGGACAGTAGTCAGGAGCTGTTCAACTACAGGCTGAGCAAGTGCAGAATGGTGGTAGAATGTGCATTTGGCCGTTTGCTGGCGCACATTACTGACTCGCTCAGACCTCAGCCAAACCAATGTCCCCATAGTTATTGCTGCTTGCTGTGTGCTCCACAATCTCTGTGAGAGTAAGGGGGAGACCTTTATAGCGGGGTGGGAGGCTAAGGCAAATCACCTGGCCGCTGATTACGCACAGCCAGCCACCAGGGCTATTAGAAGAGCACACCAGGAAGCAGTGCGCATTAGAGAAGCTTTGAAAACCAGTTTCATCACTGGCCAGGGTACAGTGTGACTGTTGTGTTCGTTTCTCCTTGATGAAACCCCCCCCCGCCCCTTGATTGACTCATTCCCTGTAAGCCACCCACCCCCTTCGATCACAGATTGCTTTCTAAGGAAATAAAGTCACTCTCGTTTAAAAATCATGTACTCTTTACTACTTAATTATAAAAAGAGGGAGAGAACTGACAAGGTAGCCCGGGTGTGGTTTGGGAGGAGGATAGTAGGGAAGGAAAAGGCCACCAAAAAAATTTCATAATAATGAGAGCCTTTTGGTTGGGCTGTCCACTGGGGTGGAGTGGGCAGGTGCACAGAGCCCATGCCCACAAGTTCTTACTCGTCTGGCAGGTGAGGAGGCTAAGGAACATGGTGAGGGGGGAGGGCGGTTATACAGGGGCTGCAGCGGCACTCTGTGACCCTGCTGCCGTTCCTGAAGCTCCACCATACACCGGAGCATGGCAGTTTGATCACACAGCAGCCCCCGAGTTGCATCCCGCCACCGCTGATCTTCATGCCACCACCTCTCATCTCGAGCGTCCCTCCTGTCCTCACAGTCACTGGCATCTTTCCTGTACTTTGCTACCAGGTCCTTCCACTCATTCAGATGAGCCCTTCCATTGCAGGTCACTTCCATGATTTCTGAAAACATTTCTTCTCGCATCTTTTTTTTCTGCCACCTTATCTGAGATAGCCTTTGGGACGGAGTAGGGAGGCTTGAAAAATCTGCAGCTGCATGAGGGAGGGAAAAAAGGGAGAGAAGTATTTTAAAAGAGACATTTTAGAGAACAATGGTCATACTCTTTCACGGTGAACAACACTATTCACCTTGCATAGCACATGTCTTCACTACAAGGTTGCATTTTGCATCTTAATATTGAGTGCCTGCGGCTTTGGTGTTACAGATCACAGACGCAGGTCCGGGCAGCAGAATTCGGCTTGCATGTGGCCATGGTAAGCCATTGTCTTTAGTCTTCTGCAAACTTCATCTATCCAGCGCCCTCCTTTCCCAAATAGCAAGCAAAGCCCGTTCAGTGCTGCTTCTTTCCCGTTAACGTGCAGCAGCAGAAACCACCTCGTGGCTGGTATCATGGAAGATCACTGCTAAACACCCCCTTCATCCCCCCCCAACCATGTGGCTGCTAGCAGGGAAGATCCCTGCTAGCCAAACGCGGAAAAGCTCAGCGCCAATCGGCCCCCCCATTTCCCCCGCTTGGCCAGCTGCAGGGAAGGATTTCTTTTAAGCCATTGACAAACAGCCCAGTAGGAATGGCCATCTCTGTCCTCTTACTTAAATTCCTGAATTTCAGCCAGGTTACCATGAATGATATCACTCTCCTGAGGATAACACAGCGAGATAAAAGAACGGATGTTGCAATCACCAGCAATCACCAGGACCATACGCAGCTAGGCTTTGTCATGCAATGATACCAGATTACTTGCTACATGCATGGCGTGGTCAAGTGTCCTACCATGGAGGACGGAATAAAGCAGCGCTGCCCAGAAACCTTCTGCAAAGGCTTTTGGAGTACCTTCAGGAGAGCTTCATGGAGATGTCCCTGGAGGATTTCCACTCCATCCCCAGACATATTAACAGACTTTTCCGGTAATTTTACTGGCTGCGAATGCATCCCAAGTCCTCAGGGCAAATTAACCATTAAAAAACGCTTGCTTTTAAACCATGTCTTATATTTACAAGGTACACTCACCAGAGGTCCCTTCCATGGCTTCATTGTCTGGGATAGTTGCTTGGGAGGGCTGGAAGGGTAATTCTGTCAGAGGAGAATAGAGTGCTGTGTGCTTTCTACAAGCTCGTCCTCCTCTTCCTCCTCATCTTCCCCATCCGCAGAATTGTCAGCCATGGCTGTGATTACCACCCCCACTTCGGAATCCATGGATGGGGTGGGGTAGTGGTGGCGGACCCCCCCCCTAGAATTGCAGGCAGCTCAGCATAGAAGCGGCATGTTTTCGGCCCTGCCCCGGACTTTCCGTTTGCTTCTTTGGTTTTCTGATAGGCTTGTCTGAGCTCCTTAACTTTCACACGGCACTGCACTGAGTCCCTGGTGTGGCCTCTCTGCATCATGGCCTTGGAAATTTTTTCAAATGTTTTTTCATTTCGTCTTTTGGAACGGAGTTCTGTTAGCACAGAATCCTCTCCCCATACAGTTATCAGATCCAGTACCTCCCGTGCGGTCCATGCTGGAGCTCTTTTTTGATTCTCAGGAGACTGCATTGTTACCTGTGCTGATGAGCTCTGCATGGTCACCTGTGCTGGTGAGCTCTCCACGCTGGCCAAAAAGAAATGAAATTTAAAAGTTCGTGGGGCTTTTCCTGTTTACCTGGCCAGTGCATCTGAGTTCAGATGGCTTTCCAGAGCGGTCACAATGGTGCACTGTGGGATAGCTCCCAGAGGCCAATACCATCAAATTGCGGCCACACTAACCCTAATCCGACATGGCAATACCAATTTCAGCGCTACTCCCCTCATCAGGGAGAGGTACAGAAATCGGTTTTAAGAGCCCTTTATATCGATATAAAGGGCTTTGTTGTGTGGACGGGTGCAGTGTAAAATCAGTTTAACGCTGCTAAATTCGGTGTAAATGCATAGTGTAGACCAGGCCTGAGAGAGAAGACTACCACCCTCTAAATTACTAACACAATTTCTGACAGCAACTAGGTACTCTTTGAAGGTCTTCCTTCCAAATAGTGATTCAGGCTGTTCCTGCTTAGTTTGAGTGATCTGATAGGGTCTCATAACAAGGCAAAGCTACACCAGGCAAATCTTTCTTCTTGTTCAGAAATGTATTTTTGTTTGAAACAAATGGGAAACAATTCACACAATGGTCATCTGATTCTTAGGGTTTCTTTTCTTTTCTTTTCTAGTTTTATAAATCTTTCTCCTCTGCCCCAGATACATGAAAAATGACAGTCAGAGCTGAAGTAGTAATAAATTCATTTTGACTCTGATTCGAGTTGGGAGGTTTATATTCTCTCTGACACAGCACCCAGGTGGCCTAATTTCATGTTAAAAAACCCACATTGCATTCAACTCTTCTTAAACTCTGCCACCTTTTATCATCACTTTCTAACAGTATTACTGCAGCGCTCAGCACTACAGCCTTCACTGACTGATTAGGTTACAGTAGACATTCACAACTGCACTGGTCAATGTTCCTACAAATCAAATTGCACTACATGCAACAGAAAGTGCATTGTGCAGAACATAGAGCAGTTTAGACCCAAAAAAAGGAGGAAAGGGAGATTGTGGGGAACACAAAGATCATAGTACTTTAACGCATAAGCCTCATGCACTTCATCTAGTGAAAACAGAATGCTGGGAGGAAATCATAATGTCCAGAACAGAGGAGGGGAGGGATAGCTCACTGGTTTGAGCATTGGTGTGCTAAACCCAGCATTGTGAGTTCAATCCTTGAGGGGGCCACATAGGGATCTAGAGCAAAATCAGTACTTGGTCCTGGCTAGTGAAGGCAGGGGGCTGGACTCAATGACTTTTCAGGGCCCCTTACAGTTGTATAAGATAGGCATATCTCCATATCATAAACATAAAAGGAAATACTTGTGTGCAGTTTTGAGATTAAATTTACTCAGAGACACTGAGTGACAGAAGCAGCAATTAAATGACTACATCACACAATACCAAGTTTAAATCAGCTTGGTGTGCCCACCACAGACAAGTTGCTGCCTGCAGTAGCTTTCAGGAAATGCTAAGGAAACTGTAGACCCAGGTGTAAAATAAAACACTGGTGTCACTTCAGAGCCTGGGTGAACCTTTTTGAATAAAATAAAAACAAACCCAAGTTCAGCTATTTACTGACACTGTTTTTTAAGTATTAGGCTCATCTATGATTCCTCATTGGGGCTGAGAGTAGAAACACAGTACCACAGTACTCACTGTATTTCTGACTCAGCCCAAAACTGGAAGTCCTGGGAATCCCCCAAGCAAGATCTGGCAATACTTCTATCACCACCCATGGTTCAGAGAAGTCTGAATGACCTTTAGAAGAAACATTTTAATGCTTATTCCAACCAAACCTCCAGGTCTTCCAAAGTCCCCCTGCCATCACTAGTCTAACATGTGAATATACTTTCATCTGAGGAGACCTGACAGAAACTCAGATTAATCCAGATCAACTTGATATATGTTTGAAAAATTTGGTTCAATGTATCAGAGTATTATGCAGAATTTTATCATCCCTCTTCTTTAGAGCTCTCACAATCTCCCCTTTTGATTATTTAAGACTTTGTAGCAGTGTTAATATTGATCAATAAAAAGCCCGTCAACTTTCTAACATCATGATGCTTGTAGTTAGGGAAAATGTGGGAGTGGGAATATTGTAAAGTGCCTTGTGCTCAATCAATGTCATAAAATTTAGACAGCTTTTCTACAAGTTGTCTCACCTTGTTCCGTTATGCTTTTAATAGATGTGGGGCCTCAAAGCATTTGATTAAGCATTCTATCTCTTGGATTTGAGGCAGAACTGAACCACACTGGAAAACAGCCACCAACTACAGAACACAGAAAAGAACCTGCATAATAGCTACTTACTCAAGCATGCCAAACTGCTTCACTGCACCAATTTCTGCATATGTGAAAAACCTAGGAGTGTGCCTAGTGTATGTGTGTGTGTGTGTGTATATATATATATATATATATATATATATATATATATATATATATATATATATATATATATATATATAGGGAGTCAGACATGCATAATCATATTCATCCCAAAACAACAGTGCTTTCAATGTTGACAGAGCGTACTGATAGGGTTACCAGGTGTCCGGTTTTCTATTGGAAAGTCTGCTCAAAAGGAGGCACCTGACAGTGTCTGCTCAGAAACACTGATTGGACACTGAAATCCAGTTAGGCACACCATCAGGGGTGGAGAGGCATGTGGGGTCAGGCTGCCCCCCCGCCCCTGCCCAGCAGCTGACCCAGGCAGGGAGTGGACAAGGCGGGACCAGAGCCTCTTCAGACCACTAGGACAGCTGTCTGGGAGAGAGCCTGGCTGGGGAGGGGTGGCAGCAGCCGGTTCCCCCCTCCCATCCCCCAGGCTCAGCTTCCAGTGACAGCAATTGAGTGAGTTGGAGCTCCCCCTCCCCCCCCAGCACGCTCGGCCCCTGTCCCTGGAAGCTGAGCCCGGATAGGGAACAGGCTACTGCTGCTCCCTACCCCATCAGGCTCTCTCCCAGGCAGCTGCACAGAACAGCAACTGGGAGCAGCTGCATCCCACTCCCTGCCCAGGCCTGGCTGCCAGGGAGGGCAGCTGAAAATGTCAGGGGGGAGCCGGTGCACCTCCTTACAGGTAACATGGGGTGGTGAGGAGGGGCAGGGAGAGCATGGGGGCCTTGGGCTGGAAGGGAGGGAGAGGTTCCAACACTCCTGCTGGAGTGCCCAGTTTTTAAATATTACAAAGTTGGCAACCCTAGCATACTGAAGGGACTGGGTATTCACATGGGGAGAAGGAATGTGTCAACAAAAAAGTAGGAGTCAAGGACATTGCGAGAATGCCAAGATTTAATGGTGCACCAACCATTCCTTCCTCTTACCCTTCCCAAGATCATGATCAGAAAAGATTGCTTCACCAGCACTTACCCCTTCTCTGTATGGGTCCTTATTCACTCCACAAGAAGTTAACCTTGTGGGTCCCTCTTTCAGAGCAGGTGATCTCAACCGAGCCAATTAAAAGAAGGACTACCTTCTCCCTTACAACAGGGGAGACACTAACAGGAGAAGGAAACCAGAAAGAGCTGGGACTGGTGGCTTTGGGTGGAGCAGACCAGACAGAGGAAGAGCGCCACATGGGACAAAGAACCAGGGCTGAGTATGAACTTGTATGTCATCTAGAGACTTTATTTTGGAGATTCTGAGGTCGGTTTGAACCTTTCCGGTCCTGGGTGTAGGTGCTTCTAGCCACAAGAGAGACTGTGCAGTATGCTTAAGGAGCCCACAAGAGGAGCTCAGCGGAGTAGGGTGCCACGAGGGGATGCTCAGGTGCTAACCACCATATTACAGGGAGAATTAGGTATATTTAAGTAATAGTCAGTTCCTCCAAGGCAGGGGTCCCCAACACGGTGCCTGCAGGTGTCATGGCGCCTGCGGGGGAATCTAAATGTGCCTGCATCCTGGCCGGCAGTCGAGCATCCGCCAAAATGCTGCCGAATTTCTGCAGCGTTTCAGCAGTGACGCCTTTTGATGATGTCGCTTGTCCGCAGCAAGTGGTGTCATCGAGAGGTGTGGCCGCCGAAACGCCACAGAAATTCGTTGGCATTTCAGCGGATGCTCCACCTCCGCTATGTACCTTCATCTGGCACCCGCCAGACAAAAATGTTGGGGACCACTGCTCCAAGGCATGATATTTCAGACTTTTTTTAAAAAATGGTCTCTTATTTAAAAAAACACCATGTCTAAAATTAGATCATTGAAATTTTAAATGCTGTTTCTGGGCTTGTCTACAAAGGGACACTCAGGAAAATTAATCCAAATTAACTAACAGTATGAATTTAAAGTGGATTAGTAAAACTGAATTAAACCCTTGTGTGCATTCAGAATTTAAGTGGCCTTAATTGGGTTTACTTTAAGAGTCTTGACTGACAGATGGCATTTTTGTTTCTTCTACAGGAAGCATGGCAAGATGGCTTGGCATATAAAGAAATTTGAGAAAAGGAGAGCAGGGTAGATTTAATATGGGGGTTTTAATTCCCTTTTTATTCTAAGGTTGCCACTTTTCAAATTGGTGAGCTTTATGTCTTATTCTTTTTTACCTCGTTAATTTTAAAGCAATTCTGACTATGAATGCACTTGTCAACATCTAAAGTGCAGTTATCACTAACTCCTAATGATAACTGGTAAATGTAGTGAAATGCTCAGGAGTAACCTAATTAAGAACAATTCCAGTGATTTGAGGCATAACAATCAGCACAGGGCCAAGCTGAGGCTAGTACAGCACAAAATCCTGTATGGTCTTATTTTCATTTCACATCCATTTCCCCTGTTTTATTTAAAGATCATTTAAAAGGTGACAAGAGGATGCAAATCTGCAGGATTTCTATTTGTTTTCTGGAAAGTGAGATGAATTGCAAACCAGAAATAAGACCACGATGCAAGAAGCAGGAAAAGGCAAAATAAAATGTAAACAGTTCAGATAGAGAGCATGCGGATTTTAATTTGACATGTTCAACACAGATTCAAGTACTCCTTAAAAATAACAACTGGATTGCCATCTACAGATCATGTAAGATCACTGTTTATATGGGGATTACTTACTTCTGTGTTCCTGCCATCTCCCCATCCCAATCATGGGTCTAAAAAAAGCAAGTGCATTAGCAGCTATACATACAGTGAGCAGTATGCAATAATTTGTGCTTTTGCCTATACATCACCTTCCAATTTACATAGTTGAAGCATTCTAAAAGTATCATACAATAAATAACCCAGTCTGGAAATTTCACACTCACTCAAGCAAACTCACACTCACATTCACTGGTGGTTGACAGGCTACCATGATAAAGTTTCCAACAAGCATGATTTTTAAACCTGTTTCACTCACATCATGGAAATTCCAGGAGTACTAGTCAAAAGAAAATTGAAATGCCTCATTGCTAGTGGACAAGATGGTTGCATACTTCAGGGCAATGCCACACAGGTCTAGCAAAGAATGAAGTGATCAGCGGAGAAACTGCCTTGGAGGAAAAAGCTGCTGAAGGAGACTAGCTGTAATATATCCCCTCCTTCCCTAGATGGATGCTACAAGACACTGGTAGATGTTAGTGCTGAATGCCCAGAAGGGATGTAAAAAGCCAGCCTAGATGAAAGAGTGAAAAGAAAGATGTGAAACATGACATCTCACCATAGACTAATATTTTTTTCTGAACAGAAAAATAAGACAATCATTTTCCCCACCAGCATTGGAGCCTACACAAACAAAAACAAAATAACCCAACGTCCAAGGATTATCCTAAATGTCTTTTCTTTACGATATTTTGTTGTATTTAACAAACTTAAAGTCATAAAACTGATAATCTTAACAGTTAACAAAAACCTCTGTGAGGGATTACTTTCATCATCATCACAGAAGAAAATACATCACTATAGCTTTAGATTTGCTGTGTGAAAATATTACTTTCAGAAATAGAAGGGCATACAATACATGTAACAAAATGAGAATAAAGGAAACTTGATGGTGGTACAGTCAAAAACATATTTAAAGTATCTTAACCCTCCCGGATTACAAAAAGATACAAAAGTTAAACAGCCATATTCTAGCCACAGAAATGCAGTCATATACAACTCCTATCGATGATATAACAGTTTTCCTTCATGTAACCTGCCTGTAACACTATGGCAAACTCTGTGAACCTATATAGAGATGCAGGGCTTTTCTGTGGGGGCATTTGGTTACCAGGTGCTTCTACCTAGCATGAAAGTACAGTAGATTTACTGCTGAGTCATACTAACAGGTGGATTCAGTTAGCCTCAATCAGGATATAAAAGGAGGAGCAATAGGAACTAGCCAACGGGACAGAAAGTTTTACCTGCAGAACCTAGGAACAAACGAAGCAGGAGGAGAAAGCTAAAAATGAGGCTTATGTCAGGATTTTGTTTCAGATGTCGATAAAGTTGAACCCCAGGACAGGAGTTGACTATTTATTAAGAGCAGTGTGGGAAATCCAACTACTTATGCAGTTTGAATTTTGAAGTTAATTTGAGAAGAATTTAGCCCAAAATAACTGAATAGCCCATGATGCCAGCCTCCATTGCCCACTTGTTAAATTTTCAAATAAGCTCTTTCACATTTTCTCCCAGGCCACCCCTCATACCTGGAGAAGCTCCCTGTAAACATCCACAAAAACTCATCATCCACTGCCTATTACGTTTACCAATAGTGTCTCACTGTTCCCTTGTACTACCCCGTTTGTCTATATCTATCTCCCCTCTTTCCATATCCTAAGATTGAGTCTGGAACCATTTTTGTTCAATGTTTGTGCAGCACCTAGCACAACTCCTAATGATAACTGGTAAATGTAATGGTCCATGACTGGGCTCCTAGGGGCTATGATAATACAAATAATAAACATTTAGAGGTTTATACAGTGATGTAAATTTTAAGTTCTACATAAAATACATAGCTTACTGAATGCCCATGTACTTTGACTATACCAGCTATCCTTTACCTATAAGCCTGCCTATCTTCTTGAGTGCCTTAAAAATATCCAGGGGCGGTATTTTAATGAATTTGGAGAAGTGGGCATTGGCAAACACCTACTTTAGAATATACCTGGGTATGGCTGTGTACCTGCATATAGGCGTTGCATAATGGACCTTGTTATGCACAGGAGAAATTTTACTGTTTTTCCAAAACTAATAATATGGCTAGTTTGTTTGCTAGTTTGTTAATGTAAGAGAGACCCTGCTGTATTTGCCATGAAGACCACTTGTAAAAAGAAGCTGTGCAGTATTTTTAGAGCTTCAGCCCTAATGATATCTGGCAATTATTTAGCTGGAGAAAAGGTCACATAAAGAGTGCTTTAAGGGCACACTTTTCACTCATCAGCATTAGATGGTCTTCTTAGTACGTCTGACAATATACTTGTTCTGCTATTTTCCATCTATTCACTGCATAACATATAAAAAACACACACTGGTTGGCATATTTCAGCTTTCTCAATGGCTAGTAGAAACCAGTACTTGGATATAGTTGAACCCAGGTAAGACTGGAGTATTGCTGCTCAGAAGAGAGGAACGCTTAGAAGCAAGTGATTCCTCTGTAATATTCCCCATAACAGCGGGCATCTACTCTCAGATTGTTAAATTGGTCTACAGCTTTGGATCATCTTTGAACTCCTTAATGCTATGATCTGCTTAAATAGCCACAGCAGCAAAATATCCCCATTTCTATCTGTGGCTAGCTAGAACTTTGCAACTCATCCTGTAGGACACAGCAAATCTCACATACACACACATTCATGATTATGATGGTTCAAACCTAGGAATCAAGCCTCATACGCTGAAAAAACTAAACAGGTACAAAACCTAGCAGCCTATCTGCTTAGCAATTTAGGTCACTGTGAAGAGATTACCACAGAGTTTCTCTCCCTGCATTGCTCCCTCGCACACACACTGAAGAGACCCCAGTTCAAGGTTTCTGTCCCTATAATGAAAGCTGTCCATTGAACTGGCCTTAGTTGCCTAGATTGCCTCTCTATGCAGATCCTCTCACAACAGCTGAACTGGAACAATTACATTGTAGACCATTAGACAGGGCTCATGAGTACAGAGCTTTCAAAGGCACTTGACTTACACTACTCACCTCACAAAGAGACAAGATTGACCATGGACCTTACTCATAGGCACCGGCTCTCGGGGTGCTCCAGGGCCCAAGCACCCACCGAAGAAGATAGGGAGTGCTCAGGACCCACAAGCCACAGTCATAGGCGGCACATGACTCTTGCGTTTGGGGAGGCTGGGTGTGAGTGCTGGAAGCTCCCTAGAAGTGTGTGTGGGGGGATGCACCAGAGCTCAGATCACGACCTTGCCCCACACTCAGCTCCAAGGCCCCACCTCTGCCCGGTCTCCTCCCAGGGCCCCAACCCCACTCCACCTCTCCCCCGAGCAGAGCCATCCCTTGGGTACAGCTAATCAGGGTGACTGCACCCGGCCTCACAGGCAGCAAAGTGAGGCAGGAGGGGTGAGAAGGTGAACGGGGAAGTGAGCGGCAGGCAGACAGGGGGGAGGCGAGGAGGCGTCCCCCTACCAGAATCTCCCCCTCCCTCCCAGCGCCTTCTGCCTGCCACAAATCAGATGTTTGGCAGCATAAGGAGGTACTGGGGGTAAAGGGGTGGAGCTAGGATGCAGCATGCTCAGGGGCGGAACTGGGTGGGGAAGGGCAGGGCAGGGGTGGAAGCAGCAGGGTGGGGATGGGGCAGATAGGCACTGAGTTTCTAATGTCCAGGGCCCCATACCTCCCTAGGGAAAGTCCTGCCCGAGACCCCCATGGTGCCCCCCACCCGCTCCTCTTCACCCCCTAAGATAGACACATATTCAATAACTAGAATATGAAAGAAGTGTTTAAATATGCTGAAAATAGCCTCCCCCCCAAAACACACACCCCTTCAAAGCATCCACTTGCAAAAAAAAAAAAAAAAAAAAAAAAAAAGTCAGTGCCTGTGACCTCACTCCTAAGAAGCTAAATACAAAATTAATTTCAACTTCTTTCCCCCTCAGTAGACACATAAGCACAACACAAAGGATATATCCAATAGCTATAATAAGAATCAAAGGCTAGAAGCTGAAGCTAGACAAATTCAGTCTGAAAACAAGGTGTAAATTAACTACTGGAATAGTTTACCAAGGTTTGTGAAAGACTCTCCATTGCTGGCAATTTTAAAATCAAGGCTGGATGTTTTTCTAAAAGACATGCTTTAGTTCAAACAGGAATTAACTCAGGGAAGTTGTATAGCCTCTATTTTGCAGTTCAGCCTAGATAATCACAGTGGTCCCTTCTAGCTGAAAAAACTATAAAATTTATAACTAGAGAAAAATCAATGTGTTGTGTGTGTCTAACAGTTTAAATACACACCAACTGAGCATTCTAGATCAAAGGTTTATCATATAGCAGGCAAAGACGCATCCTTTGCAATCAATATTTAGGTACATTATTAAATATATCATTTTCTTGTATACACTTCCATCCCTTTGTGACATGTTTGCCTCACTATTCGTACAATAATTACTAGCACTCAATACTTTGATATGTTCTCTGGTTATTTTATCTCTGAAGTAGTTTGAGACCTTTTTATGAAAGATGCCGGAGAACAAGGATCGTTCTAAATGTCTCACTGAGTGTGATTAGTACTATGCAACAAAAAACCACTGATAGTACTAAGCCATTTATACACAGAAAGTGTCATGTACAGGAAATAAATATAAGCAGCTGATAGATTTTACCTCATTTAGTACAGATTTCATTGTTTCATCTATTGATGTATGGACTTATATTGGCTTCTGTTATTTCCTAGTTTTAAACCTTTCGGGTGTATGAAGCCCTTTCTCAAGTCATGAAGGGATCTGTCCTCTTTACATAAGCTAGCTAGCTGAAATTTCTGTGTTATAAGCTTAAATTGGAATTGGGATACTTGATATTTTGTGTATTAACATCCTTTGAAATGTGATTGAACAGGTTTTTTTGAGATTATAATCTGTATGTTTGTGCTTTTTAGTACAGATCAGGTGCCAAGGATAAGGTACAAATACGCATCACAAAGACTTTAATGTAGTTTGTGATCACAAGAGTTTTATGCTCCTTGAAAAAGCAACATTCAAAACAAGGGCATCTGTTTTAAAACTCAAATGGAAATGGACTTGACATTCAAAGTTGGGGGAGGGGAACCAGTATTAGCATAAACTGGCTAAGAGCTTTGCAGACTTCTACATCCCAATACACTGTTAATGACTTGCATGCACCATCTCGGCTCTTCATTCCTGAGTGGCTGTGGAGCAGAGGCTGCTCTCATTATGTCTAGCTCAAGCCAATGTCACTTAAAAAGAATCCAGATCTGAACTGCCTCATGGACACTACATGGCTGCCCTTAGGATAGGTTCTAAAGAATATTAGCATGTATAATTAACTGCTATACACAAACCATTGTACCCCAGCAGCCAGTCTCTAATAAGAGGAGTTTCAGTTTCTGACACTGAGAAAATCATATCATTAATTCAACCGAAGTTGCTTAACTAATGCTAAATAGAAGACAAGCTTGTAAAACAAAATGTCAGCCTCAGACATCTTCAGCAATTTGACTAGGGTCCATGCAACTGTCTTCTTCTGCCTCCATCTTTGCTGCAATAGAAACTGTGGATTAAGGAAGGGAATGATTCAAGAATCTTACTGTATATAAGGGAGCAAAAAATACTTCCTGGGAATCAATTTTTTCATCTGTTTATTGCAAAGAGAAAGGTCAATCATTGTATAATTAAAGCTGCTGCCTAATCGGAAAGAATCCTCTCTCTTTTCATCCAGCGATGCCACTGTAACACAAAAGAAGAGCCTACAAACGTAGCAGGTAGGTTGGCTGACTCTCGCCATATTTTTGTACATTAGGTGTTTCTGAACCAGACTACTGAATTGAATGTGACATACTAGCTGAGACCATCTCTCTCAAGTTAGAAATATGGATCAGGAACACTTTTTAGATTTCTTATTCGTGGGTGTGTTTGTCTATAAAATCGATAAACACAGATTCCCTTCCATCCCCATCCTAAATTATTAATGTTATGGAATACTCTGAGTCTTTCTTTCTTTCTCCACCCTTGCTGCTCTCTTTCTGCTACTGGTTCTCATTCCTCTACCATGCCTTCCTATCATGGTATTTTACTGTACTTCATTCACAGTACAGAGGATAACTACTTTCCTGTTAGTTTCACTGTTTTATTGATTAGCTTGAGAAAAGATAGTCTAAGTATTATATCTGGTATCTCCACAGCAACTCCAGATTGTTCTTCTGGATTCATCTCTATCCCATTTTGTAATATACCTAGCTTTCAGCAGAAAGCAGGAACTTCTCACTTAGCAACTACTTCTTGTTCTACCATTATGCTGGCCCTAAAAAGAATGATTTCACAAAGGGGAGGTTGACTATTGTGAAGCCTTTGGTGTTGCGAGATAGACATTTTCAGCACTTAACTCATGCAGCATTAATTACAACCATGTAGCTTCATCTGACCCAATGAGCAGATTGCTGCAGCTGCTGAGCAAAAGTCATTGCAGAGTTGGAGAGCGAACGCAAAAGACTAAACATTTAACTTTGGTTTGTAAAGTGACTCAAAGCAAATGATTATAAAGAAATTCCAAATCAATGTGAAATACAGAGCTCTCATTTCCTCCACCTAATGGCAAGCTCTTGCAGCAACAGGTGTTAGTGGTATTGACAACAGTACAGAAGCATGCCTACACACTATTTAAATATGAAACGTCCCTGTGGTACAAGGTAACTCACTTAACCCCTTGGTTTCTACCTTTTATTGTAAAAACAGTTGCTGAGAGGAAGGCATTATCCTCCTTCCTTATGTGTTATGATTACTATACCGTTGCAAGTCTTGACTTAACTTGCTTTGCAAGTAAATAAAATTAACAATCTTTCAAGAACACAAAGGAAATTAAACAGTTGATCAACTTTCTTTCTCGCAATGCCCCTCCTGGTTCAGGACTTGAACCAGGTCTTTTTCCAACAGTGCATATTTAAACATTCTATTATCTTTAACATCTATAAACCTTTCAAACCCGCAGCATGAACACCACCTAATTAATACAATAAATGGCCTGTACTGAAAGACACTGAAAATTTGCGTTTAATTGGCACAATGGTAATTAATAGTAAATTTCTCTAAACGGCAGACAACCTGAATGTGGTGATGTACTGCAAAGTTCAAAGAGCTTTCTTGCCTACAGAAGATATGCAGACTATATGTAATAAATGAAACCGACTTCAGGCTAACTGCTTCTTTAAGACATTTACAGGAGGCCATAATAAACCATCAAATATACCAACTGCAAAAACAAAACCTTCAGATTCTTTGGCATTTTAAACATCAGACTTAAGCAGTATGAAAGGATTACAGACAATGGAAAACAGTGATGCAGGAAGGAGGTATCAAAGCATTTTAATGACTTAATTATCTTTATAATTGATATAGAAATATGTATTTTGTAAGAACTATGCAAGTTTTATTTAAATGAAGTTACAATATGAGAAAATTATGATTCAAACCTGTACTGAGGAACAGAGAAAAAGAGTGTTAAACAGATTTATATCAAGTTTTTGTATCTGCAACAATCAAGGAAACATATTAGCAATAAAGTGAATCAGAACATAGACAATAAGAAATGTGCATAAAGATTCAAGCTCTGTTTCTGAAATGACAGCCATTCCTGTTCTTCTTAGGGGACCATTGAAGTAGGCCATCTAGCAGTTCAGAGTTTGGCATAGTCTTTAAGAATCATCTCCAGCTTCTGGCTCAGCATGATGTTACCTTTCACTTTTAGTTTACCAGAAAAAAATGCCTATAGGAAGCAGAGGAGGAAAAAAATAATTTTCTTCAATTGTTCACCTACTTCTCAAAGGTCTGTTTTAAAAAAAATGAACTACAGCAGTAGAGTGAGGTTTACTTTAGACAAGTCTTACAGGACAAACCTCACCAGGAATGTCCATTAGCTAAGCACAGTAGACATTTTAAGCCTCATTATATAACACCACGAATCACAAACACCAAGCTTCTTGAAGCATACAGGGATGGAGAAGGTTAGTGGTAAATGGAGAAGTGCCGGTGGTTGAGCCATTTCTGAGGGCTCAGCAACATGGGGAGCATGCTGGTAAAAGCTGAGCTTCTCCAGTCTCCAATGTCAAAAGTTAACAACTACACAGAGGCGAGGCCCCAGTCCCGTCTTACCAGACCCTCTTGAGTTCAGTGAGTGCTAACATCACCCCACTGCTGCAGGTGAGGAGGATAGGAAAAGGATGACTGAACCCTACTCAAATTTACACATGGTCAGCCAGGGTCTCCATTTTTAAAGGAGTTAAAAAGAAAAAAATAATCAGTCAGTTGACTTTTTTCTAAACACATTTACAATATGCAGTATGCAGGGGAACACGCACTCGTGCAACCAGAATAATCAGTCTTCGAGCATTTTCACTGAAATTCCAATATTGCATATTTGTAGTTCTGCTCCTGATTTGAGACTCTTTATAGCCAGTTTAAATGTGGTTCATAATTTTTATGACATTTTAAAATGTGTTTATTTAATCAATATTGCTGTACTTTGGTTTTGCAATCTGAAGGTTATATGAAAGCAAACAAAATTCTGGAATAGCATACTTCTCCATATTCCCATTAACATAAAGATAAATTCAAATAAGAAACTGATGGAGCCAGTAGTCCAAAATATAAATTGGTATCGTGAACGTCTTCAGGTGGAAAGCCCCTTCTCTCCACAGAAACTCACAGGTGATACTATGTCTAACAGCAAATATTGTGCATGAAATGCAATCACTTTAATCCTTAGAATACAGAAATGCATAGATTGTCATAATCTTGTTTGTTTAGACCTTGTGCCTGCTATATATAAAGGTCACAAAATATTTGTACTGTATATTCCTACTGCTCATGCAATATATAGGAATTATATACTAGTCAACATTGTTAGCTCCAAATTTTAAATTCAAAATCCTTGTTAATTTCAGTCCTGTTGACTGGGATCAAAGGTGAGCTCTCAATATATTATGATGAGCTAATTAAAAATATCCATTTATCTAGGCTATAAACTGAATTATGCTAAATTTGAGACACTTAACTTGTATAATATTTGTTTTTAACAACAAATGAGTACTTTTAAGCATTTAGGGAGGAACATTTGCAGATGCTCAAATACAGACTCCTTATTATGGCCCTTTTTTAATCTCCTCCCCTAAGTGATTTGCCTTATTTAGGAAGATTTGTGCCTAATTTTAATAGATTTGTGTCTCATTATAATGCAACAGAAATCCACAGGCCCATGACAACAGTAATAGGCCTTTCTTCTTTATTATAGTCTTAATGTACAAAACATGGGTATTAATCTTGCAAGTCAGAATATTATTACATGCACAAGGTTGATACAAGTTGCTTAGCTAAGATTTGCACAGTGGTATGTGAGATCTCTCTCTTCACTTACAACAGGAAACTGTAGCATCTCATACACCAGTGTGCGCCATTTTAGGAGTGAGCACTGTACTCTATACGGCAGCACCTTTCACAGACACTCAGTATTTCAGTCAGATTACTGGCCTACAAGCCAGTCTTTTCTTCTACATTAGCTGCACACTAGAAATTGTGCTACTTCAAGAATGTCTCCAAGTTAAATGAGTAATATTTCACCATGAGACTGAACATCTCTACTTCACAATGCCTTTACCTTTTGTGGATTAATCTTGCCTAGGACCACCTCCATGAAGTCTTGATCCGAAAGGGTGAAAGTAGTGTCAGCAGAACCCTGTGCTGGCCCCCGATACACCTCACCAGAACCATTCTTTAAGTCAATAGCTGAGGAAAGGAAGTAAAGTTAGTTTTGTTTTTTAAAAAAAGGCAATAGAAAGAGCCATGTACTGTAATTGATTCAGATTAATTTGTCTAGCCTCATCTTCCAGCCATTGGATCATGTTATATCTTTCTCTGCTAGACTGAAGAGCCCATTTTCAAATATTAGTTCCCCATGTATGTACTTTTAGACTGTGATCAAGTTATCCCTTGATGTGCTCTTTGTTAAGCTAAATAGATTGAGCAATTTGAGTCTATCACTAAAAGGCATGTTTTCTACTCCTTCAAGCCTTCTCCTAGCTCTTCTCTGAACCCTCTCCAGTTTATCAATATCCTTCTTGAATTGTGGGCACCAGAACTGGATCCAGTATTCCAGGTTACGCTCAGTTTACCAGGTGATCCAGATGGCTCTGAATCAGTGACCAGTTCTATTGTTTACCAATCCTTTAATTTTTTTGTCATCTGCAAACTTTATCAGTGATGATTTTATGTTTACTTGCAGGTGATTGATAAAAATGTTAAATAGTGTAGGGCCAAGAACCAGCCCCCAAGAGACCCCACTGGAAACACACACACTGAATGATGATTTCCTGTTTCCATTTTGAGATATCAGTTAGCCAGGTTTTAATCCATTTAATTTTTAATAAAAATGATTAATTACTATTACATGCTATGTCTGTGTCTAACTTTTGTGTTACCAGCCTTTTGGGAAATCTGTTTTTTTAAAACCAAACAGAATATTAAGGAAACTCAAAAGATATGCTCTTCTGGTAAAAATACCTTACAATGAAAAATTGTGTTAGATGTGTGCTAAACTTGGTATTATAAACACTCAGGAGTAAGACTAGCAATGAATTTTAAACTGCACTTTGTTAAAAAATTATTAGTTTTTGCAATTTTTGGAAGGTGGGGAAAAGGATGAGAGGGGGATTTGAAAGATACATTTCCTGATAAATACATACCTGGATTACCAGCTACGAAGTGGGGTCATTTTATTCTGATGAATTAATAAAAAGCTAATCATAAAACCTCCATAATTATGCTATTCTTCTCTAATAACTACTGTTACCTGCCATGATAAACAAAGATCTACCAAGCATGAGTTGATAGGTTTGAGGCAAATAAATTATTCTGCCTGATTAATTAGTGTTTTCCTACTGTGGACACAGATTTTTTGATCTTCAGGTAACAGTCTAATTTCACAGTTTGACAAAGCTTTTCAGATTTCTGCAGAATTCTGTGATCTTCACTTGGTTAAATCTCTGAGCCAGCAGATTGTATGTTTAATATTCAGATAGCAAATGACATACAGCTGTTCTCATAAAAATCTACAGTTTAGATGAGTTTAGCAACTATGGTCCAGAAAGATTAAATGTGATGTACATGTACAATACAATAAATCCTATTATTGGTTAGCCACTACTCTTTTCTAGGACCTTTTGTTCTGGCCAGCCCCATCCACCCAAAAGATGTGCATGATCATGATCTCACTGTCAAGTACATGTACAGTATAGTTAGTACTGGAAATCCTTATTACAATTTTGAAAGGGAAATAATCTTTAGCTAGGGAAGAGATTAAACTGCTCCCTGCCAAGAAAGCAAAACACATCTGTTTAAGGAGGAGCAGGTGGGCAGACTTTGCTAAAGACTGAGCTATCTCATGTTGGAAAAAACAAAACCACAGTTTTCAGAAAGTTTCCAATTCAAGTCTCAAGTTTCTGTTCAAAGTGCTTCAAAAAAAATCTAGATTCAATTTTTTTTAATACATGATTTTTAAGGAAAAGGAATCACTTATAGTTTAAAAAAGCTTCATATTAATTTTCTTACACAACAATTGCAAAAAGTAAATGTAAACAACAACAAAGGCAATATCCACACAACATTTTTTTAAGGTTTTGCAAGGTACTGTATATTACAACTGAAGCAACTCATATTTTTGTAATAAAGTTCTACGTATTTTTAGCACATGGGCTTGTGACCCTTTCATTAAAGACAGCATTATTAAAATCTGTGTTTGCAAATTTTGATCACTTTATAGAGTGTTTTCCTTGATTTAAAGAGTATATTAAACTTTGCAAAATCTCTCTCCTCCTGTTACAAAAAGCCAGAAATTCCTCAAAGTGTCTGCAGCTTGAGAGGCCTACTTCCCCAAACAAAATGCCCTGCCAAAATAATCTACTAGAAGACACAAAGGTCAGGTACTACTTTGCTTGGTTAGAAGATTATGATGACAGGATGTGCTTTGTCAATTCATTTTCACAGTTTGCAAATTCCCATCCAATCCCCTTGCACCCCCAGCAGTGTAAAAATAAAATAATTGTCAAGTTGAAGTTTGACATTTTTAATTACAGAGTCCCAGCAGTTTCACTCTTGTGAAGACTTTGACAGTTTTCATTACTGACCGGAAGTTAACCCTCTACTAAATTCCTGGAAACTGCTTTCTGAATAAACCGGATCATGTGTAGCCTCCCCGCAAAGGAGAGCTGCTTTAAAAGTTTGGGGCAAATCCAACAGACTGTGTTTGAGGGATAATAATATTTTTAGAAAGTGATGATCTTTTCATTTTTTGGAAACTGTTCTAACATCTGCATGTCCACTCATATCTACAAGCAAAATCAAATATCAAGTTTGTCATTTACATTAATGCTGAGTGGGAAATGGGCACATGGGACAATTACTACCCACTTGGAACACACAATTTAGTTATCCATGCATGTTACGACTTAAGAAACAGGTCTGGTGAATATCACCAATTCTGCAGGGTAAAAAAAAAAAGCGGGGGGGGGGGGGGGAGGGGGAGAAGGCTCATGCATCACAAATGGAAAAAATCAGAGAATCCTTGATTAAACATCAAGATAAAACTTATTTCCCTGTATGTCTCCAAACAGTAGGGAACAAAACTAAAAAGAGGAGAACTAGTATCTGCACTAAACCTTAGGCAGCTGGGTGCCAATTTGCTTCAAATTAGATGAGCAAAGTGGTCAGATTCTGTTGCCTTGGGTCAACCCTTCTCAATCGTTTGTAGACCTGCAGACAGTGGTCAGATACACTTAGATCTAATATGAAAATAATAGGCCAGGTTAAAATCAAGTTTCATCACCATGTTACAAATATATCTGATTAACAAAAAGATTGTTTATTTTTTCATTTTCATTATTTGTTCTATTTGTTTGCTTTTTGCATTTAACTCAATTTGGATAACAAAACTAGAGGAGAAACTAAGCTAGGCTAGCTTTACTTTTTCTATGTCTATCTATGTCAATTTTACCTTCGGGTTTTTCATGAACTAGCAAAAATGCTGCAATCTTTTGGTTACAAATGCAGCAAGGGTATGTTTCTTAAAATACTATTGTCATTAGAATACAAGTGTAAGAAACATTAACATTGTTTTGTGGGGCTGCAGAAGCTTCCCTCACATCTCTTTGGATCTTGGTTTCAAACACTGCAAAAGCCTTTTTGATCCACAACCTCTGCTGAAAAATTATAAGCACCATAAGGAAGCCAACTACTGACCGCATAGGCTGTGTAGGTGGAACATACAAAATTCCAGTGAGCCAGGAAATGTGGATTTCACGGGTGTTACAAGCTCCTCAGGTTATGCTGACAAAGCTTAACTTTCATGCATTCTTGAATATGGTTCTGCTCATGCCCCAGAGAAGTTAAGGAAATTATGAACGCTACCAAAATAGCAAAACTAATGGAGTTTGAAAGACACAAGGCTTTTTTCCTCTTAAGTCTCAAACTTGGGAAAAAAAGATATGACAACTAAAAATTCTTAACTTTCTAATGTTGTTCTTTACCTTCTCAATTAAATTATGAAGGGCCATCTTATTTGTCAATAGATTTTTTCTGAACAGATCTAATGTCTTCTGCTGAGACTGGAAGTTACTTAACTTCTCTCTTTTTTGTCAATTCTATGTCTTGAGTAACCCATGTTTGTGTGTGTGTTTTAGTATGATCTTATTTTTAAAGGAAAAACATAAACTGAACTTCCATGGCCTGAATTTAAGACCATCTATTCTACACAGCTTTGGAATTTATAGTCTACATGCTGAATTAAATGAAAGAAGTTGTAAAGGTTATTGCTAGTTAAATAGACTGGTGCGACTAACACTGGAGTTGCCACTGAGAATTCCTGCTGCAATAAGAAATACTAGTGTCCACATACTCCATCCACTTAATGAGTGATGCCCAAACAGAAACCTTGCCCTGATGGGTAGTGATAAAATGCACAAGTCATTTAAATACAGAAATAAAAATAAAATAAAATAAATAAATTGGTGCTTATAAGATTAAGGAAGAATAAAATTATTGGCTGTGTCAGAACAGAATTTCGGATGATTCCTCTGAAGGAAGAGGACATTAGCTGGAGATGCTGGAGCCATAGTATCACCCAAGACAGTAATAAGCTGCAGGGCCCAGATTGTTTCTTGCGCTGTCAACTGCTGCAGATTGCACAACAGCACAAAGCAATGCAAAAGTGACAAGTCAAAAGATTAAAAGACAAGGCAGCACAGCTGAGTAACAAATTTAATAATGGAAGGAAGCCCAGCAGGTAGGCCAAGAGAATAGTAAACACTGTCAGTAAAGGCCCGGGAGACTTAATTTGATTGTGGGCTTTGGCAACAGAAGCCTGAAGAAAAGCTAATGAAACAATCAGGACCCCATCATCGGTGTAAACTAAAGGCTTGTGACAAAGATGAGACTATTTCTGTTGTCTCAGTGAAAATGTCAACAATTTTAAATGTAATTGAGACAAAAAGTATGAAATATTAATTCATAAGAACCAACTTCTAAATCAAATTATTTCCCTGACAATTTCCTATCTCCTCATTTCATAGCCAAGTTACTGTAGCTACCTTTTAAAAAGGCAATTATAGGATGATGCTAAAGGGGAGGCAAGGGGGATTCTTACCAACTTATATTAAATTAGCACATTATAATTGCAAAAGCTTAACATTAGTTAAATGCAGCAGGTCGTCATTAAATATTTATTGTGAAAAACACCGGGCCAAATTCAGACCTAAGGCAGTGTGCAAATGCACTGACTTCAAGTCTTGTGCACTTTTATAGGAGATCTGAATTTGGTCAACAGTATTGAGATATAACAATTAAATCAAGTTACACCAAGGGCATTGGGATAGAAGTTGAACATTATGCTCTTCATTACATACAAAAAAACCTCTGTTACAAGAACATTAGGTTGCAGGAAATGCCATAATTAAGATTACTTATGCAACTATACTTTGGCCTCTTTGCTCATATGTATTATAACAGTCTTGCCTGTCATCATATAAGGAATGCCACAAACAGGAACAGAACCAAGCTTTCCTGGCTCCCAGTCCAGTTCTTAATCATGAGAACATTCTCTCTCTCTTTAAAAAAAAGGAAAGAAAACAACAAATTCTCTGCCTGCTTCACTTTCACTTTGTGAAATGAATTAGGCAAGGATCCTGTAGAACAACTGGCGTATGATAATGTACTTGCAGACTATATCATAATGAATACGAACAAGCAGGCAGAAGGTGGCATGGGCTATGTAACTTTTGAGCGCTTGACTTTGTTACCTTGAGCCTCTTAATTTTTAAGAAAGGTAATATACCATTAAAAAAAACCTCAACAAAGAAACCCCACTAGGCATACCCATACTGCCCGAGCCATCAATTTTAAACATTATATTATGAACAAAAAGGATGACCTCCAGAGGTTCCTTCCAACCCTGACATGTTTCTATGATCCTGACAATGGTATTGATCCATTACTAGATGGAAATGGTAACATGATCAATAATAATGCAGAAAAGGCAGAAGCATTCAATAAATATTTCTGCTCTGTATTTTGGGGAAATCAGATGATATAGTCTCATCGTATGGTGACAACACACTTTCCATTCCACTAGTATCCCTGGAGGGTGTTAAAAAGAAGCTACTAAAACTAGACATTTTTATATCAGCAGGATGTATGCAAGAGTTTTACAAGGGCTGGGTGAGGAGTTTGCTGGACCATTAATGTTGATTATTGATAACTCTTGGAACACTGGGGAAGTTCCAGACGACGGGAAGAAAGCTAATGTTATGCCAATTTCTAAAAAGGGTAAACAGGATGACTCGGGTAATTATATGTCTATCAGTCTGACATTAATCCTGGGCAACATAATGCACCAGCTGATAAGGGACTCAATTAACAAAAAATTAGAGAAAGTTAATGCAATTAATGCAAATCAGCATGGGTTTATGGAAAATAGATCCTGTCAAACTCACTCGAGATCTTATTTTATTCAGATTATAAATTTGGCCAATAAAGGTTTTAGTGTTGATGTAATATATTTAGATTTCTGTAAGGCATTTGACTTGGTGCCACACAACATTTTGGTTAAACTAGAACAAAATAAAATTAACATGGCACACATTAAATGGATTAAAAACTCCCTTGCTGATAGATCTTATTCAGCCCTCTCAGTTACTCCCTTTTGGGGAATGGTACTTCTCATCCTCCAAAAAATAGAGGCAACATAAAATCAATGAAATACACAGAATTATTAATACCAGTAACAGGGGAAGTGGGATTAGAATTAATGCTCTCCTGGTTCCCAGGCCAATATTCCTTTTCCTAGCCCAAAAGGATAGTAGCAGCTGCTGCTCCTGCAGTGCCTGTTGCTCTCTGGAGTTCACAACCTGTGGATCTTGGAAGCACGTTTAGCACAGATTAAAATTTCAGAGATTTTAGCAACAAACCCCTAACAGGCTCTACTAAGAACGTCTAAATAGCAATTTTTAGAGACCTACTACTCGGTCAAAATTGAGTGGATTTTCATTGGGTTAGCAAAAGGCACATCTTGACTTCAGAATTAGCTCCTTGCCAAATGTTAAGTTCCTGTTGCAACCCATGGAAGCACTAGTGCTCTTCAAAGAAGTGTTTAGAAAATGTTAACATTATCAAAATGACTGATTTTCTTTATCCTTCTCAGAAACAGCTGAACTGTTTGCACTGAAATTATTAAAAAATAAAAGTCAATGTGAGGCACAGACCATGCATGGAAAGTTTCAGCTCAAATGGTCGAGGTGGTTTATAATGGAAAATTGTCAGCAAACTTTATTTTATGCATTTACCCCAGTTCTGCCTACAATGAGTCCTGTATTTGTGGCGTAACAAATATTGAAAAAAAAATGGAGTCCCTCACACAGAGTCCAGGCTGTTTTGATATCACTGCTTCTAAGGCCTGATCCAAACCTCTAACTGAAGTTAGAAACAGTCTTTACATTGATTTCAGTGAGCTGGTCAGCACCAGGAAGTAAATGAAAATTAAAAACAGCAGCAAAACCTGCTAAAACATTTTCAAACCCTAAAGAAATGGCCAGATTCTCTCTGGTGGCTGGGATCACCTGGTGCAGAAAAGGTGGAGGTGATTGTTAAAGGACCAGTTATGTTCCCTTGTTAGTAAGGGGTCTCTCCAACAGAGGATACAAGAACAAATTACATCCTCTCCCCACTGGCCAGGGATGGAGCAGACAGAACATGGCCAGACCAAAATTCTTCTTGAAATGAGGGAAAAGGTTCAGATTGGGTCTTAATTTATACAAAGCAGTGCCCCTCTTTCTGGATAGCCTATTCATGATATCATACATTGGCATTTCACACACATCAATCAGGGTGAGTTCCTCCAACACAACAGGCTGGTATGGGAGGTAAAGCCCTTGGGTAAAAAGAGGTCTTTAGCTGTTTCTAGTCCTATTACTGCCTGCCTTCAATGTACGTTTGTGAGAGAGCAGGGTTGGAAAGGCCACTCGCCACAAGAACACAAAGCATGGTGGTTCAGAAATTAAAAAGGGATTATAACAAATTGGTGACTTTGACCAGGATTCATCACTGAAGGTCCACTGGTTGGATCATTAGCTTCCCCAACCCAGGCCAGGTACTGACAGGTGAATGCTATCCAGGAGCCCAAACACATGGCATGATACAGAGGCTTCCAAGTGAGTGATTTGCTGTTTGACACTGGCATTTTTAATAGGTATCCTTAAAGCATGAGTGTCATTACAGTAAAGCAGGGCTTTTAAATCTTACAATGCTATTCTGAACACATCCATGATTTGATTAACTTGAATTAATATAAGAGTGCAAAAGTAGGAAATTGTTGGAGATTGGAGGAGTGATCAAGAGTGACAAATACGGAATCATTAAAATGTAGCCCTGGAAGGGACCTCAATAGGTCATCTAGTCTGGTCCCCTGCACTGAGGCAGAGCTAAGTATTATCTAACAATCCCTGACAGGTGTTTGTCTAACCTGTTCTTTAAAACCTCCAGTGACGGAGATTCTACATCCTCCCTAGGCAATTTGTTCCAGTGCTTAACCACCCTTACAGTTAGGAAATTTTTCCTCATGTCTAACCTAAATCCCCCTTGCTGAATTTAAGCCCACTACTTCTTGTACTGTCGTCAGTGGTTAAGAACAACAATTTATCATCTTCCTTTTTATAGGAACCTTTTACATACTTGAAGACTTATTTCCCGTCAGTCTTCTCTTTTCCAGACTAAACATACACAGTTTTTCCAATCTTTCCTCATAGGTCATTTAATCATTTTTGTTACTCTCCTCTGGACTTTCTCCAATTTGTCCCTGAAGTGTGGTGCCCAGAACTTTTACCTGAGGCCTTATCAGTGCTGAGTAGGTTGATTCACATTTAGTTTGTGATCCACTATAATCCCAAGATCCTTTTCTGAAATTCTCCTTCCTAGGCAGTCACTTCCCATTTTGCATTTGTGCATTTGATTATTCCTTTCTAGTGTAGTACTTTTCATTTGTCCTTATTGAATTGCATCCTATTTATTTCAGATCATTTCTCCAATTTGATTGTCTGTAGGCAGGAGGTCCTCAAGGTTGAATGTTGTAAAATCTGCCTTCCTCCTATTTTGATTTAAAGAAAGATATTTGGCTTCTGGAGAACTTAATATAATCTATTTAGGTACAGTAGAACCCCATTTATCCGAGCCTCCATTCATTTGGCTCTCCATATTAATTGAATCAAGGCTGACAGCCTGAGCCCCACTGATGGGCTGAAGCTCTTTGTCCATTCTCTAGATTATCTGATCTTGGCCAATTAGATTTGATAAATGGTGTTCCACTGTATTTTTAATGCATTTATCACCATTGTTATCTCAGTGCATCTTATTCATCTTCTACAAGGACAGCTCACTATGCCAGAAAGGTAAAATACAGCTGCCAAGCCACACTGGTTCAATATTCCACATGATGTCCTGCCCATTAGCAGTAACCTTGTTAGTCAGAATCTCAATTGTGAGGAACTGGGAAGAGGGAAAGGGAAATTACAAAAGCGACTACACCTTTCTCCCTGTAAATCAGAGAGAAGGAACAGTTTATTAAATAATGTAGAGAAAGAGCTGATTTATGGAGGGCTCTTAAAGCCTCCCAGAATTACTGTTGGATAAAAATGGTGATATGTGATCAAAATGCAGCCCAATGACCAAACATAACCCATAAAGCTCCACCAGCCTCCCTCAACTTGAGGAGGTATAGCACATAGAGACTACAGTTCCCACTGTGCAAGCTTTCATCTTGCTCCAAGTGCCCAGGCCAATTAAGATGAAGCATTACAAGCTGAGGATTGTAAACTCGGAGTTGCACATCCACATAAAGTGAGGGAGACTACAATCTACTTAATTTTATGCAAATGATGTGCAACTGTGAGGCTTCTGGTAAACTGCCAGTGTGGCCTTGGGACAAAATTTTGTATCCCTGTAGCAGACCATTCCAGACAAGGAGGCAAAATAAACAGTAATTCCACAGATTCCTGACATTCATTCATCTAAATAAGAAAATGATTTTACATTTTACAGAAATATGTATCCTTGAAAAATAGATCAGAGAGAGAGAGAGAGAGACCTCAAAACAAAATTTAAAAAAAGTAAGAAATTTATTTTAAAACCCTGTAGAAACACAGATTTTCCTTATCTAACTACCCAAATTAAAGATCTCAAGACACAAAGTTGTTGCAATTAAATGCTTTGGCTTCCATACAATCTAGACATTTTCTTGAAAAGAGGTAATAATGCGTAAGCCTTTAGCAAACTTTGATCTGACAGATTCTGAATAGGAAAGACTTGGTTAAAGTAGTACATTGTTCTGAAGAAAATACATGAGTGGAAACATCTTAAGAACAAATTTTTAGAGGACGACTTGTCTGTGCATATGCCCAAATAGGCAAGGTATATAGCTACATTTTCAGAAAGACTATAAACTACTATTATGGAACATTATCCCACCCATTTGCAAAAACTGTCACTTGTGCAATACACCTTCATATTTTCAAGCCTTAATGAGTGCTCCCATCTATTACTTCTGCTTACCTTTAAAATTGCAGGTCTTAATTGGTAGGAGTATAACTCACCTCACTTCATTAAAAAATGCATTAGGGCATTATATAAAAAAACCTGTGACTTACTCCACTGTGCTGCTGTCTCTCCATCTTTAGTGATGTCCCACTGGAATATGGCATTTACTTTCTTTACCAGCTGATTTCCAACCTCTTTGATGCGGCGACCAATTTCTTCAAACACAAGGTTACTCTGCAGCCCTGAAGCCTATAAAATAAAGTACATACAATTTTAAATGGAAAGCTACATTAAAAGGTAATAAAAGTATAACTATTGTTCAAACACAGCACCCAGAGGAATCTATTCTGAAAAGTGATTAAAAACAGGAACTCTTCACTTAACATCCTCCCGGTTAATGTTGTTTTGCTATTAGGTTACTGACCTATTAGAGAACATACTCCTTTGAAGTCCTGCAGTGTTCCTTTTATAACTAGGGCCCTGCACAGATACACAAATGTGTATCCGCATCCCATGCGCTATCTGCAAAAATTAATCTGTAGATATCCGCGGATTTGCAGGGCTCTAAACTGGGGACCGGGCTGAGGTTCTGAGGCACTCCCCACTGGAGCCAGGCTGGGGAGAGCCACGTATGCAGTCACAGACCCTCCACCTCCCCTTGGCAAGGCAGGAAGCCTGCGGAGCGGGGACACAGCCAGGGGCTGCTCTCAGCCACCACCAACCCCGGCACCGCAGGCAAGTGAAGGGTCCGCTGCAGCCCTCCCCGGCTGGGCTCCATGCTGGCCTGGCCAAGGGGACAGGAGAGACCTGTGGAACTGCCCAAGGGTTGCTCAGGCCCCATGGCCAGAGACCTGTGGAGCTGCCCAGGGGTTGCTTGGTCCCCATACCCAGGGCAGGTGGAGGGTCCACCGCAGCTCCCCATAGCTGCCTGCTCAGCTCTTACCATGGCTAGGATGCGACTCCAAATTGCCCACCTCCGCAGCCGGAGCCAGACTGGGGAGAGCCGCGTTGGCAGCTGTGGGGAGCCACAGCAGACCCTCCACGTGCCCTGGGCAGGGGGTGTGAGCAGCCCCTGTCCCTGTCCCCCCCACCCAAGGCAGTTGGAGAGACCCAGGCTCCCTGCAGCTGCCAGCGTGGCTCTCTCAGACCCAGCTCTGGTTGGGGGGTGGGGGAGCAGGGAGAGGGAGTAGCCCAGAACTGCTTCTTGGCCACAATAAGAGCGGGGCAGGCAGCTGCGGGAGCCATGGCAGACCCTCCACCTGCCCTGGGCATGGGACCCAAGCAGCCCCCTGCCAAGTGTCCCTGCCCCCCTGGCCTCCCGCTGCAGTTCCTCATAGCTGCCCATCCAACTCTTACCATCAGAGCCGTGTGTGGATACAAAATTTGTATCTGCATCTGTGCTACTATCCACAGAACTGGTCCATGGATATCCGTGGATATAAAGCGGATAAAAGCGGATACCCGAGGATTAACTTGTAACCTTGCTTGGCACAGGAGCTTGCCTGCACCCCGGCTGGCATTTCGGGTGGGTCGAGCAGGGCAAGTCCCCGTGCCTTGACCCCGCGCCTCCCAGTGGGTGGAGTGGGGCAAGCCCCGCTATGCACCTGCTTCAACCAAGCTTCACAATCATCATTGGTGAATAAAGTATTAAATTATTTTGTTTAATTATTTAAAAAACACTTTTACTGTATATGTATATAATGTCTTCTGTCTGGTGAAAAAAAGTTCCCTGGAACCTAACCCCCCTAATTTACATTAATTCTTATGAGCAAATTGGTTTCGGTAACATCATTTTGCTTAAAGCTGCATTTTTCAAGAACATAACTAGGACGTTAAGTGAGGAGTTACTGTATAATAGGGATGTCTCCCTCCACACACAATAATCATATCCAGCATGTCTACATTAGACAGTAAATTCTACCTGAAAAAATAAAAAATGTGCAGAATCGTTCCCGAGAACTATTTCACAAGTTACCTTTATAACTTTATCTTTGTAATTTAAATAATCCTGAGGGGAGAGCATATCTTAAAGCCTTATTAATTACCTTTTAATTTATCTGAAATGTAATCATGGCTTCTGCCCCCAGAAGGCATTGTATACACGAGTTATAGAATAAGGCATCATCTAAAAAATGGGTTGCCTTTATTTTCAACATATTAACTTTCAAAAAATAGATTTATAAAGTTTCAGTGTATTCATTTTGCCTTGGACAGTCAAAGATATAGCATATACAGAGTGTTTTTGGTGTCACACTGTTTGACTAATGGTAAATTTAAGCTATTATGTAACTAAACTTAAATATTTACATTTTGCATCCAGTTAGTCTTTTGTAAGCCTTTGATACTTTTTTAAAAGATACATGGTTTAATGGATAAGTTTTTACATTTTAGGAAGCTGCTCCAATATTAACATTTTTATCTACTACATTTCATCCTACAGTCCAGTTATCAGACTAAGGCAGAGTTAAAGGTGCCATGATATCTTTTATTCACCTTACTGTACATAGGTGTATATAGCACACAGGATATTATAAGTGTTGCAATGAGCATTACTTAACATTAAGATTGCCTGATCATTCCATTATAACATATCATTTTCAATTGCTTATAACTTTTTCAAAATTCAACCATTCAGGCCGAATTTTTCCATGACAACTATCTGCCTCAGGCTGAAATATTTTGGAAAATTTGAGCAAAAATGCTTTAGCCATTTCTCAGAACAAAGTCAGAGAAATGTAACCTGTTTTGCCTATGTTAAAAAATTCTTACAACCACTTCACTGAGAAGCTCTAGCACTTCCACACTCTGGAGCAGGGACTAGAAATTTGTCACAGGTATCCCTCTGGTCTAAGAGCTGTGCCTTTTGTCATCTCCTTGAAAATTGGTCAAAAGGTAGTCAAGTTACAAGCCTCTGAAAGCCAGTTTGCAGACATTGCTTAGAGATATGTCAGAGTTTGACAGCTAAATTCTCTGAACATTCCATCTGTACTGGGCATGATCTAGCCCTGGACTGCAGAGAATATGCAGGATTTTCCCTGCAATTGCTCCCCGTAACAATGGGGGTGCCACTGTAGCACTGGGCACCAGAACTGAGGGCAGAGAGGTGGCACAGGCAAACTTAATTCTGGCATTTCCTAACTTTTAAGTGCTTGATTTTGTAGCCTTAATATTCTTTTCAGTCATTCTTGTACGTAATCTAGGATATATGCTATAATGGAACTTAAGCAATACTTTGGCATGAAATACAAGATGGAATGTCATTGCTATGAACTTCAAATTCTAAGCCTAATATAGTTTATTGTACTTGTTTATACACTTTGGGAATAGATAGGCGTTATTGTCTGATAAAAGACAAATCTGATAAGGAGTAGAAACAACTATACAAAAAACCCAACCCTTACCAACCTTAAAGAAAAACTAAGACGGTCTACAATGGGTTACATCCCAAAAGGATTTTTGCTGACAGTATACAATTGCCAAAGGTATGAGCATTGCAAATGAGGACTAGAATAGGGATGATGTGGTATGATTAGATGTAAATGTGAGGCAGACAAATGGAAACAAACCATTTAGCCACAGTAGTGCTGAATACAATCTGGATGAATCTGGGAACAGAACCACGGGAACCACTATGGGGAACAAGACTGTTTATGCCTGGCTTATTATTATGCCATCAAAGAAATCGAAAACAGGAAGGATGAGACTCTCCAATATGCCACATGACTGAAAGGCTGATAAGTTGTAAGGAGAAAGTTTTCTAGGAACTTGTCTTACATACTATACAATTCCATTTCCGTGGTATCTGAGCACCTCACAATCTTTAATGCATTTGTCCTCAGAACCCCACTATGAGGCAGTGAAGTATTATCCCCAGGTCTTCAGAGGCCCTGACAAGCACCCCAACTCTCCCATTCACAACCTAGTCTGTGCCCCACCCTGACGATCATATCATCTAGGTACATCAAAGCATATGCCTATACACACACACCAGGAGCTATATTGTGAACCGCTTACTCACCTTAGTAGAGTTATTCACTTGAGTAGCCTCCAACCTTTTTCTACAAAATAAACATTTCTCACTCCATTTTATTTGCATTCTTCTCCTCTATTATGTATCTTGACTTTAACTCTTCCTCTGTCAGTCAGTCCATTTTCCCTTCAGTCTATAAAAGGATACTCATTTCTAAATGTACACAGTATTTTTTTCTCCAAAGTCTAGTATTTCGTACATTCTTTCAAAAGTAAAACCTAAGTATGCTTCTTCACAAGTTGATCCATCTGAGTGTCTTTCCCCCCTACCTTAATGGGCTCTTTAGCTGAAGGTTTATCGAGGGTTGATGTCAGATCTACATAAGCTCCTGCAATGGCAACTTCTCCAGTTTCTTTGACCTGTTAAAAGAAAATTCATATTCTGAGTGGAATATGCCAAGTAAAGAAAGAAGAGTTATACTGACCAAAATAGCTACATTTTAAAGCGACCAAGCGATCTCTCTCATGTCTTACATCACAGATTAAAAAACAAAACTTAAAAAGCTCCAGCAAAGAAAAAAAACAAAGGAAAATAATGTTTGAAGTAAATTTGAAAGTATTGCTTTTACAAACAATCTTAAAAAAGAACAATTATGTTTGTTTTGATGCATAAAGAAAGCCCAAATATTATCATGATGTTGTTTTTCTATTAAAACTACACAACAGGTTTTCTGGATAAGGCCATAATAGCAGGAAACAAATAAAATAGCTTTTATATAATGCTCTTCTTCAGGAGATCTCAGAGTGCTTTAAAAAGGTTAGTATTATCTCTATTTTACAAACTGAGGCACAGCGGTGATGTGACTTCCCCAGGTTCAATGAATAGGCCAATGGCAGAGCTGGGAATGGAACCCAGACAGTTCTTTTGAGTGCTGGTCCAGTGCTCTATCCACTAAAGAGCACTACATCTTCAATTGTCAGTTCAAATTATTTCAAGGACATAGCTTCAATGCTGGGACATCTACCTACAAATAGACTATTCGTTCAAATGAGCACTAAGAGCATGCTACTACAGTATTTAACAAGCATGGCTAGAGCAATTTAATTATATTTCTTTTCTAAGGAATTTTTAAACTTTACTTTTTTGGATAAGGAAAAATATTTCCCCTTGGCCTAAAAAGACACCAACTTAACCATCAACTTAAAAATCATGCTTTTATTTGAAAATGTACTTCTGTTGTTACAAACAACAGTTAAGGTTACTTGTTTACATAAATAATAAGTTCACAGCAAGCTGGGACATGAGTCTACCCTGCACTAGCCTACCATTGACTAGCTGTCTCTTTGGACACCACTGAGGCACATTAATGCTTTATTGATGCACTTTGATTTAGTCCTGTTTCAAAGAAGATTAGATCAAAGCGCATTAACAAATTGTTAATACATGTCAGCAGGGTCCACAGGGACAAGCCAGATTCACGTCCCAGCTCACTGTGAACTAAATGTTTGTGTAAACAAGCCCTGAAATAGTTCAAAGAGAAATGATCTTGCTCTATTTTTCTGTTTATTTACTTTATGCACATATGCTTTTGACAGCATTTTGTGTGCAGTCAGTTTCACTACCTTTGTGGGTCTTTAAGGCAGCAACAGGGAAGAATTAAAATATTTTAAGAGATAGGAAAATGGATTCTTCGCTGTGAAGTGATAAAAATGACAGAACTCATTTTTTCTAAGAATTGGATTTCAACTTGACATTGCCTCTTTAAAAAGACTATAGATTCATTTAAGTAGTATTTGTTAAAAAATGTTGTGCTCAAGCCTGTTGTTGAATAACTGCAGAATCTTACTGACAAGACTCCATCCTTCCCTCTTGTTTTGTTGTTTCCTTCACTGCATTCTATGTGAAAGCATAAGCTCCTTGGGGCAGGGACTATGTGTAATTTATACTGTTAGGTACCTAAGCTACCTCTTGCTATAAAATAAAATAGATAATGGAAACTAAGCAGAGATCACAAATATCCAAACAGAGGCCTCCAATTGACCTAGTAATCACATATCCTGACCTGGAACCTTTCCACACAGTTGACTTAATAAATCCAATATTAAGTAACTGACGGTTAAGGTTAAGATTTTGTCAGCTATTTTTAGTAAACATCATGGACAGGTCAGAGAAATTCACAGGACCTGTCTGTGACTTTACTAAAAATAACTGGGGGGCAGCTGCAGCCTTGGTGGAAGCCGAGCGGGTATGGGAGCCCACCCAGTCCTGGCTCCAGCCCCAGGTGTGGGGCAGGTGAGCATAGCTCCCCTGGCTCCAGCCATGCCAGGGGAGGAGGGGCAGAGGGGCACGGTCCCAGCTGATGCAGAAGACGACATGGAGGTATGCTAAAGTCATGGAATCAGTGACTGCTGTGACCTCCGTGACTAAACTGTATCGTTACTGATGGTTCATAAAACCTATAACAAGATGGCCTATATACAATGTTTTAGAATACATTAATATTTGCATTGGTGCTTCCCTGAAGCTTAGGACTAATGTATAAGTATTCTTTGTTGAAACGTCTGAAAATAATTAAAGGTGAGGTAATGCAAGTCAGGTATGCCAACTGCTGCTTGTTCTTGAAAGTCTGTGAACTTTAATCCAGCAATCTACATGTGTGTGAACAAAATGTATGCCTAGTTCCTCTTCCCTTCCCCAGAAGTTTTGTATCTCTTTGAGATAAGCTCATCTGCTGATCAGAACATAAGATACTTGCAAGAGTTAGTAGGGTCTTTTTCCCTAATACGTGCACAGTGGTGAGCACACCCTGGCCATCATGAACATTATAGTATTTTATTAAGGCATCCAAAGACTTCCAGCCTAAGCACTAAAAACCTAACTGTACTAAACAGCTTAGCCTTTTAAAATAATATATGAAATTACAGAGAAACTACAAGAAACCTTCAGTAGACATGCACAACACACGCACATTTGAGTTGATGAATTCACTTAATATTACAGCACTGCTTCCCCTTGCAAGATGCTCAAGGGGTAGAGAAAGAAAAGCAAATCTACACTGCCTGATAAGATGAGATGGAGAGGAGGGAGAAGGGAATTGACTCAGACACAACAGGTTTGATAAGAGAGATAAAAAGCTTGAAGATGTAAGTGGCAAGAATATCCAAGAAATCGGCAGTTTCATTTATTGTGTTGATGAAACCAGCCAAGGAAAAACTGTGAACCCAAAATGATTCATATCATGTCTAGGAGCTTGTCTATGCACATAGAGGTACCAGTTTAACTTATGGCATGATTGTAAACTGATTTAGTTAAACCAGTACACAAGATTGTGGGGATACTCTCATTTTGGTTTAAACCAGGTTTATTAAGGCTTAGTTTAAGTTAATTTCGTGCAGCTCTTCTGGTAGAAAAGACCTTCAGTACAGGCTTAAGCTAAACCATAACAAGATAGCCTCTACCCATAGGTTTGCACCAGTTCAGCTAAAGTGGTTCAGCTAAACAGGTAAAAATATGTGCGTTGACAAGGCCTAAGATAGAGGCATTGAAGATAACCACTTGCAGTTTTCACATTTTTCCATCATTAAATATATATAAACCTCAAAAGCTAGATTTACAAAAACAGTACAACGCACTTAATTTGGAATCTTAATGCTATAAAAATCCCTAAATTAATGAGTTCTTATAGACAATGTTATTTCCAGCAACTGCATATGCAATCTTGATGACAGCAGAAAACTATTATTAAATGGAGAAATGAGGTGATGTGATAAAGACTTCTTTTCTTCAGAGCTATGACTGACGAACCATTTTGTCCCCACAACAGAAAAAAAAATACTTTTAACATCCTTTGCTAAAGCCCACAGCCTGAGTCTCGCTCTTCTGACCTTGGTTTGAATGTGAATTCTGTTTCCCTCCTTCCACATCTCTGTTTGCAGAGTTTGTCCTGGAAAGACTGGTTTTACAAAACGGACCTGCAAAAAGAAAGGGTTTGGATAGCCTTATCTATTTCTAAACAAAAACATTCAGCAGTAGTACTGATTTGCATGTAACTAAATATGCAGTCTAGAGCATAAAATCAATTGAAACGGAAAAAATAATTCAGAAAACATAATTGTCAAAGCAGATTATCTAGTAATTAGGGCTGTCAAACGATCAAAAAAATTAATTGCAATTAATCATGCTGTTAAACAATAACAGAATGCTATTATAAAAATATTTTTGGATATTTTCCACATTTTCAAATATATTGATTTCAATTACAACACAGAACACAAAGTATACAACGCTCACTTTATATTTATTTTTATTAGAAATATTTGCATTGTAAAAATAAAAGAAATAGTGTTTTTCAATTCACTTAAGTACTGTAGCACAATCTCTTTATCATGAAAGTAAAACTTACAAATGAAGAATTATGTACAAAAATAACTGCATTCAAAAATAAAACAATGTAAAACTTTAGAGCCTACAAGTCCACTCAGTCTTACTTCTTGTTCAGCCAATTGCTCAAACAAATTTGTTTACATTTGCAGAAGATAATGCTGCCCACTTCTTGTTTACAATGGCACCTGACAGTGAGAACACGTTTGCATGGCACCGTTGTAACTGGCATTGCAAGATATTTACGTGCCAGATGCACTGAAGATTCGTATGTCCCTTCATGCTTCAACCATCACTCCAGGGGACATGCGTCCATGCTGATGATGGGTTCTGCTCAATAACAATCCAAAGTAGTGCAGACCAAAAAATGTTCATTTTCATCGTCTGAGTCAGATGCCACCAGCAGAAGCTGATTATCTTTTTTGGTGGTTCGGATTCTGTAGTTTCTGCATTGGAGTGTTCTTTTTTAAGGACTTCTGAAAGCATGCTCCACACCCCATCCCTCTCAGATTTTGGAAGGCACTTTAGATTCTGAAATCTTGGGTCGAGTGCTGTAGCTATCTTCAGAAATCTTTGCGTTTTGTCAAATCTGCAGTGAAAATGTTCTTAAAACCAACAACATGCTGGGTCATCATCTGAGACTGCTATAATATGAAATATATGGCAGAATGTGGGTAAAACACAAAGCAAGAGACATACAATTCTCCCCCAAGGAGTTCAGTCACAAGTTTAATTAACGAGTTTTTTAACGAGTGTCATCAGCATGGAAGCATGTCCTCTGGAATGGTGGCCAATGCATGAAGGGACATACGAATGTTTAGCATACCTGGCACGTAAATACCTCGCAATGCTGGCTACAGAAGTGCCATGTGAACGTCTGTTCTCACTTTCAAGTGTCATTGTAAATAAGAAGCTGACAGCATTATCTCCTGTAAATGTAAAACAAACTAGTTTCTCTTAGTGATTGGCTGAACAAGATATAGGACTGAGTTGACTTATAAGCTCTAAAGTTTTACATTGTTTTGTTTTTTGAGTGCAGTTATGTAATAAAACAAATCTACATTTGTAAGTTGTGCTTTCACAATAAAGAGATTGCACTATGGTACTTGCATGAGATGAATTGAAAAAAATACTATTTCTTTTATCATTTTTACAGTGAAAATATTGTAAAAATAATATAAATGAGCACTTGTATTCTGTGTTGTAATTGAAAAAAATATATTTGAAAAGGTAGAAAAACATCCAAAATATTTAATACATTTCAATTGGTATTCTATTATTTAATAGTGCGATTAAAACTGCTATGATTTTTTAATCACAATTAATTTTTTTGAATTAATTGCATGAGTTAACTGCAATTAATTGACAGCCCTACTAGTAATATTTATAGAAACTAGTTCCAGCCATGAAAATACATAGAGTATTAAGTAAAAGCAAAATTAGTACTGTCATTGTGGCAGGCTGATTTAAAGTAAGTTTGCATGGACAAACCTAAAGTCTGTTTCCACCTTAGAAAATGTAATTAACAGGAACTACTCCTCAATAGCTGAATAATCAAGGAAGAGAAATTTACTGCCAAGAACAGACCTTAATTGCCTTGAATCTGGTCACATCATTATTTGCAAAGTGCTTCAAAACATGCCTGGCAGCAAAACCAAATGAACACAATCCATGCAGTATAGGTTTCTGAAATCCTGTTTAAAACAAACAAAAACAATTTTTTGTTTTCATGTACATGTTTTGCTCTCCTTTTTCAAGGGCCTATATTGTTATATAGAAATGTAGGGCTGGAAGGGGCTTCAAAGGGTCATCAAGTCCAGTTCTCTATGCTGAGGCAGGACCAAGTAAACCTAGACCATCCCTGCCAGGTGTTTGTCCAACCTGTTTTTAAAAACCTCCAATGATGGGGATTCTACAAGCTCACTTGGAAGCCTTTTCCAGAGCTTAACTACTCTTAGAACTAGGAAGGTTTTCCTAATATCTAATCTAAATCTGTCTGGCTGCAGATTAAAACCAGTAATTCTTGTCATACTTTAGTGGACATGGAGAACAATTGATCACAGTCCTCGTTATAACAGCCCTTACCATATTGGAAGACTGCTTATGTCTTCTTTTCTCAAGACTAAACATACCCAGTTTTTAAAACCTTTCCTTATAGCTCAGATTTTCTAAACCTGTCACCATTTTTACTACTCTCCTCTGGACTCTCTCCAATTTGTCCATATCCATCCTAAAGTGTGGCACCCAGAATTGGACACAGTACTCCAGCTGAGGCCTCACCAGTGCCATGAAGAGTACGACAATTACTTCCGCAGTCTAACATTCAATGCTGTTAATACATCCCAGAATGGTATTAGCCTTTTTCGCAACTGCATCACACTGTTGATTCAGATTCAATTTGTAATCCACTATAACCCCCAGATGCTTTTCAGCAGTACTACTACCTAGCCACTTATTCTCCATTTTGCAATTTTGCATTTGCACAGTTATCCTTCCCAAGTGAAATACTTTGCATTTGTCTTTACTCAGTTTCAACATGTTAATTTCAGATTCTTTCCAATTTGTCACAGCTGTTTTGAATTCTAATCCTGTCCCCCAAAGTGCTTGCAACCCCTCCTAGCTTGAGGTCTTTCACAGGTTTTATAAGCAAACTGTGTATTCCATTATCCAAGTCATTAATGAAAATATTAAATAGTACCAGACCCAGGATTGAGCCCTGTGGAACACTGATGGATACACCCTCTGAGTTCAATGTGAATCATTGATAACTACTCTCTGAGTAAGATCTCTGTAGCAGTTGTGCATTCACCTTAAAGTAATTTCATCTAGACCGCATTTCCCTAGTTTGCTTATGAGACTGTCCTGTGGGACTGTGTCAAAAGCCTTACTAAAAATCAAGATTTATCACATCTACTGCTTCCCCACTAGGCAAGTAACTCTGTCAAAGTAGTAAATTAGGTTGGTTTGCCATGATTTGTTCTTGACAAATCCATGCTGGCTTTTCATTATAATCCTGTTATCCCCTAGGTGCCTACCAACTGATAGTTTAATAATTTGTTCCAGTATTTTTCCAGGTAGTGAAGTTAGGCTGGCTGCTCTATAATTTCCTGGGTCCTCTTTGTTCCCCTTTTCATAGATATATGTTCTACATTTGCCCTTCTCCAGTCCTCTGGGTCCTCACGCATCTTCCATGAGTTCTTGAAGTTAATTGCTAGACTGCATCAGCTATTTCTCTATGTATCCCAAGATGAATTTCATGGGGCCTTGGCAACTTGAATACAACTTTATCTCAACAGGTTAAATAATATTTATATACTTCCCTATTTTGGTTTGCATTCCTTCCACTTGTTGTTATATTAGTTCACATTAAAAGAGACACAAATAGAGAACTGGGGAGTATCCCATTGAAATAGCTTTTGTTATCATTTATTATTTATATTATAGTAACACAAGTTCCAATCAGAACTGCGACCTATTATGGTATATGCAACACAAGACACAGAAATAGACGCAATTCCTGTCCTGAAGAGCTGGTAATCTATGGAAACAAGGAGACATTCAAAGAGAGAATATTTTTCTTAACGAATATATAGCTTCTATAATTATATACATATATTTAAATATGAATGGAGACTACAGGTAGGGCTAGTTATGCTACCTACTGAGGTTGCCTGGCACGCCCCATTATAAATTGCTGTTTTCAGGTGTTTACAGCTTTACCAATTTTTAACTGTTTGGGCTGAAATTATCTATGCTGGATGTTCACCTCAAAATTAATTTTTAGGAAAATTTCAGCCAAAACAGTTCAGCCATTTCTGAGAACAAGGCTAGGGAAAAATACAATTTTTATCTACATTAAAAAAATCCTAGCAACTTTTTTGGAACAGCACTAGTGGCTCTACACACTAGGGTTGCCAACTTTCTAATTGCACAAAACCGAACACCCTAGCCCCGCCCCCTCCCTTCCCTGAGGCCATGCCCCCTGCTCACTACATTCCCCCTCCCTCAGTGGCTTGCTCTACCCCACCCTCACTCACTTTCACTGGGCTGAGGCAGGGGCTTGGGATGCGGGAGGGGGTATGGGTTCTGGGCTGGGGTTGGGGATGGGATGAGGGGTTTGGGGCGTAGGAAGGTGCTCCAGGCTAGGGGTGGGGTGGGTCTGAGGGATTTATCGTGTGGGAGAGGGCTGTGAATTGAGACAGGGAGTTGGGGTGTGGGAGGGTGTGAGGGCTCTGGGCCAGGGTGGGGCCCTATGGTGGGACTGGGTATGAGGGGTTTGGGGCACAGAAGGGGGCTCCAGGCTGGGGCCAAGGGATTTTGAATGCAGGAGGGTTGAGGCAGGGAATTGGGATGCAGGAGGGGGTGAGGGCTCTGGACTGAGGCTAGGGATGAGGGTTTTAGAGTGCAAGAGGGGGCTCCAGGTTTTGGGGGACTCAGGGCTGCAGCAGTGGGTTGGGGTGCAGGGGGAATGAGGGCTCTGGACTGGGGCAGGGGATGAGGGGTTTAGAGTGCAAGAGGGGCCTCCAGGTTTTGGGGGACTCAGGGCTGGGGCAGTGGGTTGGGGTGCAGGGGGAGTGAGGGCTCTGGACTGGGGCAAGGGATAGGCGGTTCAGGGTACAAGGGGGGCTCAGGGCTGAGGCAGGGGGTTGGGGTGACTGTGAAGGCTCTGAGCTCGGGGGTGGGCTCAGGGATGAGGGCTGGGGCTCGAGCCTGGGTCATGGCCTTACCTCATGCAGCTTTCAGTCAGTGGCGCAGCAGGGGGGCAACTAAGGCAGGCTGTTTGCCTATCCTGATACCGTGTTGCGCGCGCACTGGATGCGGACAGCAGGTCCATTGCTGGGGGGGGGTGGAGAGAGAGAGAGGTTCTGTGCGTGCTGCTCCTGCAGCAGGCACCACTCCGCCCAGCTCCCATTGGCCTAGGAGCTGGACCTGCTCACTGCTTCCAGGCCACGGCGCAGTGCCCCAGGACAGGTAGGGACTGGCCTGCCTTAATGCCACACCACTGCCGTCCAGACTTTTAATGGTCCAGTCGGCGGTGCTGACTGGAGCCATCAGGGTCCCTTTTCGACCTGGTATTCCAGTCGAAAACTGGACACAGTCACCCTACTAGGTGCTAGACAAGGATCTGAAAATTGGCAGAGGATAGTCAGTGTCAGCAATGTGACTTTTGCCATTTCTCTTAAAATCCACCCAAATGTGGCCAAGTTATAAGTCTTTGAAAAAATGGCAGATGGTGCATACTTGGTACTGACTAGCTAGAGTGTAACAGCTAAAAATCTCTGAAGACTGTATGCCCGCTAAGCATGCTCAAGATACTCACAGCAACAGGACTGTGCATGAATGAAGACTACAACTGAGCACGCTCCCCTCTAGGTCAGGGGCTCAGGGGCAAAGCTGGACTTTCCCTGTAATGGCTGCTCCAGGCCATGCGAGGAGAGGCATGCACCAGGTACTGAACTTAAGAGAAGGGAGCTTGTCTCTCCTGCCTCTCAGTGTACTCCTGCTGGCATCCAGGGAGTGTAGAGGAGGAAGCCATCTGATTCATTTGAAGAGGGGACAATAGCTGGACATGGGAGGAGACAAAGTAAACTGGAACAAGGAGTCTGGTGAGACTAAGACTGAAGGTTTTATGGGAGAAGAGACCAGGACTGGTTGGACAAGGACACCAGGGCTGGGAACTGGGGGGGGCAGAGAAATGGAGACATTTGACAAGGAGCTGGGGTGCAAGTGAGGAAGTGGGACTGGCTGGGCAAAGACACTGAGATGTAGAGAGCCAGGGAAAGAGTGGGGGGAAACTGAGATTGGACGAGGAGCCTGGAGAAGGAGACTAGGACTGTGAGCCAGTGGCCAGGAGGGAGGAGAGAAAGATCAGAGGAGGAGTTTGGGATGGAGACTAGGACTGGCAGGGCAAGGAGACTGGGAATGAGATGAGAAGCCTGAAGAATGGACACTGGAAATAGGCAAGAAGAATGGAACTGAGACAAGAAGCCCAGGCAACCTTTATTCTGGCATTCTTGATTTTATTGCTTGACTTTGCAACCTTAATAATGTTCTTTTAATGTAATTTTGTGTGTGTGATATACACCATACAAGTACCCACCCCTCAGCTTAGTTACTCTACATTGGCACATATGTAGGCATCACAGCAGAAATTAGTACAATACCAATATGAAGAGAACAATCAAGTCTGCGTACATGCATCCTTTACACTAAACATAAATAGCACTATCTTGTAGCTCTCTTACTGCCTACCCAAAACTGGCCTGGATGAAATGCAATTGGTTAAAGCTGAATCCAAGCAAGGCAAAAGTGATACTGGTAGGATGAGAGATGCACTTTAAAGAACCTGCCTCCTTCAAAACATCGAGTGCCTCAGACTGTTGTCAGTTTGAAGCCTTGGGGTCTCTTTTGGATTTCTCAGTGCTAGCAGCTACACAAATAGCCATGTAGCAAAGAGATGCCAGTTTCATCTACCTGGTCAGAAGAAGAAGCCTAGCCTATCAGACACTGATTTTGACCTTTAGGCTTGATCATCACAATTCATACATGCAAGGACACTGGGAATGGGAGCCAGTGAGGCAAACAGAAGGGGTCCCTTGAGGCTGGGGTCACCAGTTCTTCCTCAGACTGTGGACTTGGGCTTGGTCCCTCTGGAAGCGATGTAGGTGATGGGGTTGTTTCCGGTGCTGGTGAACCGCTCTCCGCTGGTGCACCTGAGGGTATTTCAGGCTCTGGCTGAGCCTTTTGGGTATGGCTGTCTGTTGTTTCTGCCAGTTCTGGCTCGCTGGCACCCTCTGGCGTTGAGTTTGAAGATGTGGTTGCACTTGCTGGTGCTGGTTGCTGTTCCAGTTCCGGGCCTGGGACTGGAAGTGCTGTGGCTGTTTCAGTGGTAGACATGGAATCCGGGTCCACTACCTCTGTCTGGGTCTCTGGTAACACAGATGGGGCCTCTGTGGACGGCTCAGGAACAGGAATGGGTCTGGAAGCTTGCCTGGTTTGGCTACGTGTAACCATTCCCACTCTCTTGGCCCGCTTCACCTGGTTGGCCAAGTCTTCCCCCAGTAGCATGGGGATAGGATAATTGTCATAGACTGCAAAAGTCCACATTCCTGACCAGCCTTTGTACTGGACAGGCAGTTGAGCTGTAGGCAAGTCTACAGCTTGTGACATGAAGGGGTAAATTGTAACTTTGGCCTTTGGGTTGATGAATTTGGGGTCTACGAAGGATTGGTGGATAGCTGACACTTCTGCCCCCGTGTCTCTCCAAGCAGTAACCTTCTTTCCGCCCACTCTCAAATTTTCCCTTCGCTCCAAGGGTATTTGAGAGGCATCCGGGCCTGGGCATCTTTGGTGTGATGGTGGTGTAATGAATTGCACTCGCATGGTGTTCTTGGGACACTTGGCCTTGATATGTCCCAGTTCATTACACTTAAAGCATCTTCCATCTGATGGGTCACTGGGCCGAGGTGAGTTACTGGAGACTGGTGAGGTGGAAGAGTAGTGTGTCTGTGGCTTTACTTGGGTGGTATGTGGGGTCTTTGGCTGTCCTCGGTTGTAGGGTTTATGGTCAGTGTGCCCTCTGGGGTATTCGTTCCCCTTGACAGTAGCTTTCTTGCTTTCTGCCACTTCCATCCATCTGGCTCCAATCTCCCCCGCCTCAGCGAGATCTTTGGGTTTTCCATCTTGTATGTACCGTGTGATGTCTTCAGGAACACCATCCAAGAACTGCTCCATTTGTATGAGGAGGTGCAGTTCTTCCAAGGTTTTAACATTGTGTCCTGATATCCAGGCCTCATAATTTTTTGCAACGTAGTAGGCGTGTTTGGGAAATGACACATCTGGTTTCCACTTTTGGGTTCTGAAGCGCCGACGGGCATGATCTGGGGTTATCCTCATTCTGTATCTGGCCTTGGTTTGAAAAAGTTTATAGTCATTCATTTGCTGCTTAGGCATTTCAGCTGCCACCTCTGCTAAAGGTCCACTGAGCTGTGACCTCAATTCTACCATGTACTGGTCTTCGGGGATGCTGTACCCAAGACAGGCTCTTTCAAAATTTTCCAAGAAGGCCTCGGTGTCATCACCTGCCTTGTAGGTGGGAAATTTCCTGTGCTGTGGAGCAATAATTGGCGCCGGGTTGTTAGGGTTGGCTGTGTTTTGCTTAGCCTTTTCTAATTCCATGGCCTGTCGGTGGGCTTCCCTCTGGAGTTCCATCTCTTTTTGTTGTTTTTCCATGTCTCGGCGGTGGGCCGCCTCTTCTTCTTCTAGTTTTCTTTTGTGTGCTGCCTCTTTGGCTGCCTGTTCTCTTTGGTAGGCTGCCAGTTTGATGCTTTCTTCCTTTTCTTTCAGCTCCACCTCTTTTTGTCTTTTTTCCAGTTGTCACCTGTGTTCAGCTTCTTTGATTTGTTCTTCGGCCCCCATTTTTGTCTTGGTAGGCATGGTTTCTGTTTTCTTGTGTTGGGGTGCCCTCCGGTGTTTATCTTCAGAACTGCAGGTTCTCTGTTGCCTCCTGAAGTCTGCCTAGCAACAGTGCTTATTTCCTTTTCTTCCTCTAGTGTAAACTAAAAAACCACTTTATTTGCATGTATATAGTGCTGGTAATGACTCTCAATGGGAGTGCTATTGCATGACAAAAGACCTGTAACAGCTCCTTAATAGCTTCTTGCTTAATATGCAAGCCACAAACTGCCAGAGAGAGCAGAAAAAAAATTCTCTCTGGTTTCTTTGAAAACCAAACCCTCTCTGCTAAAAAGTCCCTAGCAGAGAAAAGAAAAATATAATATTCCTACTGGCTTCTGGATTCTATCCCACCACTGCACACCATGTCATAACTTTAGTCCCAGATTTGGACCTTAGCGTCCAAAATATGGGGGTTAGCATGAAAACCTCCAAGCTTAGTTACCAGCTTGGACCAGGTACTTGCTGCCACCACCCAAAAAATTAGAGTATTTTGGGGCACTCTGGTCCCCCTGAAAAACCTTCCCGGGGGACCCCAAGACCCAAATCCCTTGAGTCTCACAACAAAGGGAAATAATCCTTTTTCCCTTCCCCCCTCCAGGTGCTCCTGGAGAGATACACAGACACAAGCTCTGTGAATCCAAACAGAGTGACTCCCCCTCTCCGTTCCCAGTCCTGGAAACAAAAGCACTTTCCTCTTCACCCAGAGGGAATGCAAAATCAGGCTAGCAAATCCAACACACACAGATCTCCCCCCTGATTTCTTCCTCCCACCAATTCCCTGGTGAGTACAGACTCAATTTCCCTGAAATTTCCCAGTAAAGAAAACTTTAACAGGTTTTAAAAAGAAAGCTTTATATAAAAAAGAAAGAAAAATACATACAAATGGTCTCTCTGTATTAAGGTGACAAAATACAGGGTCAATTGCTTAAAAGAATATTGAATAAACAGCCTTATTCAAAAAGAATACAAATCAAAGCACTCCAGCACTTATATTCATGCAAATACCAAAGAAAAGAAACCATATAACTTACTATCTGATCTCTTTGTCCTTACTCTTAGAAACAGAAGATTAGAAAGCAGAAACTACTTCTCCAAAGCTCAGAGACAGCAGGCAGACAGAAAACAAAGACCTCAGACACAAAATTCCCTCCACCCAAAGTTGAAAAAATCCAGTTTCCTGATTGGTCCTCTGGTCAGGTGCTTCAGGTGAAAGAGACATTAACCCTTAGCTATCTGTTTATGACAGGAGGAATGAAGTTCCATGTGCTGAAAACATTCCAGCAGGTACAAAATGCAGAAGCCTCTTTGCTTAGGAATATAGATTAGTGTGAACATCACCTTGATGCTTCTCTCTCTAAACTGACTCCCCACTCAAGTGTCCAAATCAAGGTCTTGGTCCTGCAATTCATAATCATAACCTCCCATGCCAGCAATGCTGTACTGGAACAGTGAATCAGTTATTCAATATGAGGCAGCTCATGGGTGTAGGAGACAGAACTTTCACAAGAGCAGCACTTAAACTATGGAACTAAATTATGCAAGAGAGAAACCACTTTCAGTGCTAAACGCAAAACCCATTTCTTCAGTTTTACTTCCCTTCATAGCTTTTCTCACAAAAATGACAATACTAACAAGCACTCAATAACCTACAACCCAATCAAGCTACTTCTCCTACAGACTAGGATAAAAGTGAGGAAGCATGGGAGAGGGCAGTATTATTTCTATTTTTGAATACTTGGGAGGTGCCCATATGGCACAGCTATGGGGACCACACAAGTGCATAGATATTATATAAAAATACCCCTTCTGTGACAATATTTGTGAGTTTCAAATTCATTATCCTCAAATGCCTGAGCACATAAGCTTAACATTTGCTTTCTGCATGCATTTGTGAAAGAAAAACTTGATCATTTAAAGTGCTCATGGAAATCTAAAACAAAAAGGATGTGAGCTTGTCCAAAGCAAATTCACGGTAAAATTTAAGAGAACACTTATTGAAAATCTTTTCAAGTATTTGTTCAGTATGTTTCTATTTAATTTACACACGTGGGTAAGGAACTGAGCAAATCTTTGTCTCAAATGCAAGGCGGCTGTTCTTTAGGTTCTGTCAAATGAACAGATATTCTCAGCTACCACGTTCATTTGGCTTTTCAAAAGACTACTTGCACTATGCACAAGTCTGGGTTTGTGGCAGCAGAGTAGCGCAGTCTGTGATTTCTTTTCTTTTGTAAGGATGTTTTCTTAATATTGGGTCTCAACACGTAAACACAGGCTCTTACTCACAGAGAAAACAGTCTCTCCCCAAGGCCATTCTGAGTGGAACTGTAGGATTCTATTTAAATATCCAACCTGCATCATCAGCAGCAGCTGAGCAACACAAATCCCACAATTAAGTGGATCAGTAGAATCTCAAGGACTGTAGTGAAATTTAACAACAAATAATAAATAACCAATAATGGTAAACTACCAACAATCAGTGCTGTACAAAACACAATAATAAAAGCCCCTGGCCCCTGAGACGCTTATTTGTCTAAAAGAGAGACACGGCTACAGGAAGATGCACTGGGAGATTAAGAGTTAACTTATGCGTTTCCTTTTTTCGTTGTTGAGGTAGAGAGAATACTAGTGGTTTTGAAAGCAGCGAGTCCTTAGGAGGGATCTGAATGAGGAGAGGATGGGAATCTGGCGTATTAACACGGGGAGGGAATTACAGGACTCTCATGCTAATATGTTTCAATATCCATGCAATTATTATTTTATAGAGAGACAGAAGGTAGGGGGCTCAGGAGCTTTTACACACTACCACTTATCTCTTTGAGCAAAGGCACTTCTGTACTATCAGTAAGGTGTTTGTAAAAACTCACAGTTCTTAGGTAATTAGATTACATTCCACTCCAGGCAATATCATCATTGACAAATAACTCCTGGTGTTACTTAGTTTGGTATGTGAAATTATCAAGATGACCAACTCTATGGGCTAATGGCAGTTCTCCGAACAGTTTTGTAGAAGTGCCTTCAAAAGGTTATTACATCAACTTTTTGAACTAAGACAGTAAACTGCAGATTATAGACTTTAAGATAAGAGAAAACTAGGGAGAGTGGCAGAATGGGATGCCAGGGAACTCCAACAGAAAGATGGAAGACTAGCTTTCCTTTAGGGAGGAAAAAGATTGTACATAAACTGTAACCAAAAAAAAGTGTAATGTTGCACATTATTTTGACTGACAAAGGGAACATTTAATGTTAAGTTTTAAGAAGAGACATTAAAAGGTCATGGGGTATGTTTGTTTTTTTACAAAATCCCTCAAATGTGTTGACTAAATGACAAACTTAAAAGTATTATTTTTACCTAATATTAAATTGTTCCCAACCCTAGCATTAATAAAAAAAAAAAAAAAAAAAAAAAAAAAGGTAGTGTTCCTCGAAGCTCACCTCCAAGAGCAGCAAAACCAGGATCAATGTGCAAAGGATTCCAATCCCCACTGAGCCGATACAAGGCAGCCTGTGGAAACAGAAAAAAAAAAATGGAAAATTAGTCAGGGTTGGTAAAGAAATCTAGGACAAGCCACATACAACCTGTGATTGTGGGAGGAATTCATCACAATCTACTTAGCTGGTGTTCTGATACTGCAATCTATAACAAGAACAAATATAAATTACATATTATTTTCAACACCTGCCACAGTACAGAAACAATTGCCAAAGATGCAGGGAAGAGTGCCAAGAATTGCATCTGGACTTGATATGTCAATGAACAGTATTAGCTAAGAAAGTATACAACTCTTCCTTGAGATTAAATATATGGGGAAGCATTCTGCCTTGAGATAGTCATCTCATCTCTGTATGCAGATGCCACATGACAAAGTGGGTATTCATCTTCAAAAGTTTATGCTCCAATACGTCTGTTAGTCTATAGGGTGCCACAGAACATAGACAAGTAAATGGGACAGTTGTGAAATGTCTGTGGATTCAGATAATTGTATAGCAAAATCATTGACATGCAACCGATCAATATACTGTGAAACGATGTCTTCTGACACAGAAGTGATCCGTCATTTGACATTGGTATTTTTGTCAGTACCTTGGCCTTCTTCTCCCCAAACACTTCCTCTGTTATTTCAACAACACATGGCATTATCAAGGTCCCAGAAATCGTACGGGATTTTTTTGTTTGAGCAATTTTATGCGCCACTATGTAGGATGACCTTAAAAGCTTTTATTCCAAAGTAGTTCTGAATTTCATTATTCCATTAGTATCAAGCAGTTCCTTGGCCTTTCACTCAAAAAATGAACGATGCTTATACTTATGCATGACATGCTTTGTAATTAAGTGTCTCTGTAATTTGGAGGGTTTCAAACATTCATTGGTCAGTACTTGTGCACAAATTACACACTGTGGTTGAGATATATCTCCACTTCCAGAACAAATAAAACTGAAATTCAAATAGTTGTCTTCATAGTTCCTAAATTTTGCAAGGTTAATAACAGCTTTGTGTTTCTTACTCTCATCACCTCCTTGGTGTTCTTCACCCCTTAAGGTGGTTGAACTTGTTGAAGGAAGTTCGGTATCATCACTCTGTGGGTTTTGTTGTTTTGAAGCCGAAGGTCGAATTCAAAATGTATCCATATCTGATATTTATTGTTTATGCTTACAACAATTTCCCCTGTGCTGTGTAACTTATCCTACTCCCGCTGAAACAGTTCCTTTACACCCTGTGAAAAAGGAAAGGGGTGGGTGGGTAGCTCCCTTTTATGGACACCCAGACAAACAGTTAGCTATAAAATCCCTCTTTGTAGCTGTTCTCTACTTGCTTTACCTGTAAGGAGTTAAAAGTCTCACTGCTTGCATAGGTAAAAGGAAGGGAGTGGGCACCTGACCAACGAGAGGGCTAGAACTTTCTAAAGTTGAGAAAAAACTTGCTCTGTGTCTGCGGTTGTTCTGGGACAGGGCAGCAGTTATGATGTAAGAAGCTTGAGCCAGGTATGAAAACCCATCAGTATCATACCTACAAACTACTCATTTGATACCCCGAGAGAGAGAGAGAGAGAGCGCGCGCTTGAGGGTATCCCACAGAAAGGAATTCCCAAGTTAGCCTTTCTAGGTTTTCAAAGGGGTTCTGCACTTGGGTGGTGACAGCATCTACCCATGCAAGGTCAGAGAGAAGCTGTAACCTTGGGAGTTTAATACAAGCCTGGAGTGGCCAGTATTAATTTTTAGAATCCTTGCGGGCCCCCAATTCCTACACTTGAAGTGCCAGAGTGGGGAATCAGCCTTGACACATCCAGTAAATGGAGCTACATAACCTGCAAGGATGGCATCAGACTCAGAAACCAAGGAGTGAGCCCTCGCATGTAAGGTCTCTGAAAGCAGAGCCAGTGCTGGGCCAGAGGACATTGAGGCTGACCTACAGGCTGGGTGGCCCCCACCTCAGGTGCTGACCCAGAAGCCTGAGCCCCACCTCCTGGGGATGAAGCTGGGGTAAGGGCTTGGGCTACAGCCCTACTGGGGAGCAGGGTTTCAGACCACGCGGGGTGGCTGGGCTCAGAGCTTCAGCCCCTGGCTCCCGCATGGTGGATTTCTGTTTCAGTCTTGTAAGGGAACTAGGGCTTGGGGGCTCCAGGATTCAGCCCTGCAGCTCCTAGCTTTAGCCCCATGGGGGCAACCGGGTTCATGGCTCCAGGCTTCAGCCCCATAGTGGGTTCTTGCACCAAGCTCCCATCCAGGAGTGGGGACGCAGCAGCATGAGGCTTCTCACCTCCAGTGGGGAGACCCACATCTGGAGTCCAGTCAGTTGCCATGCTTCCAGCAGGAAGCCGGAACCCTGTGGGACAATGGCAACCCCACTTGCAGTGAAGACCCAGCAGCAATGACAGCCAGCAGCCGATGTAAGGAACACAAATGTCTACATAGACACTGTGTGGCCCTAACTACATCAACATAAGCCTTACACCTTATGGTATGGTTGAAGGGGATTTATGATGTCAGCATAGCAAGAGAGTTACACTGATGGGAGGGGCATTTCAGTGAGTACACTGCCACTATTTTGTCTACGACAGCTGACTTTTGTCAACAAAACTGTGTAGTGCAAACAAGGCCTAACAGTCTACGGTACAAACACACAACTGTCAAGTCTTAACTACTGCACTAAGATCTACAAATGAGAGCTCTGCAAATGGGAAGGCAGGACTAACTTGCTGCAGGGACAGGAGAGGAGAATTTTGACCATATTATCCATAAGAAGCTGGTAAATTTGGTTCTGTGAGTGAGTCAAGTCAAGCTGTGTGGGAAGTTGATGTCACCCCTTACTGCCAGGAAGTAGAGAGGAGCAATGTGAAAAGCAGATTAGCTCAAACAATGGGTGTCTTTGTTAGGAGTAATCTGTTGCCTTGATGCCATTGCGATTAAAGGGAGATGTCAGTCATTTTGAAAGCGAGCAGCATGTGGCCTTGGTCCCATTAACAACAGTAGGAGATTACAGCCATTTTGAAAAAGAGCAGTGCTTCATGGAATTCTCTAAAGTAGAAATTATTCTCCATTACAAAAGAGGCTGAAGAATAGCAGCAAAAAGTTATCCTTAATCCTAAAATGTTCACGTTTGGCCTGTGTAAAAGAATTCAGTGAGTTATAACTAAATGGGAAGTTTCAGTATCTTTGCTATTCTGCTACTTTGCTCCTAAATTTCTTAAAGGACCTATTTTTAATTACTTTTAAATCAAACTAATTAACAGTTTTACTTGTAAATTGTTGGAAAATTCATTATATACTCAAAAATAATTTTGGAGAGCATATATTTTATTTTTCACAAGGATATTAAATGCCTGCTTTAAGTGCAACACTTGACTCAAACCTAACTATGTAGCTGCAGCCAGTATCTCTATGTGAAGTAGTGCTTGAGTTGAGGAGAAAAGTGAAAGAGAATTTTTATAATCCACACTTAAAAAAAAATGCAACTAAAGACAAAACATGACATGCTTACTTCTTATAAAAACTACCAAGTAGTGTTTAGAAATAACTAAGTTCAAAACATTAAATGCAATCAATACATTTGATCAAAAATCAGAAGTATTAAAGTGTTTTACCTTTCTTCAACATTCGTCTTAACAGAAATGTTCTCAGTTACAAAAACATAAGACGTAACTGGATAAAACACAGTTCAGGTTTAATGCAGCCGAAGTTAAACCTGTAAACAATTTCTTTTAACTGAAAGCAATCTTTTGTATTGTTTCATTATATGAATAGTATTCCAAAACAAAGGCAGATTTAAAAAAAACCCCAAACCTTGTTATCTTCGCTTTCTACGTCCCGACAATGATGACAGCATTTCCTGAAGTCTTCAGTGATAACATAAAAAAAGTGATCCATCCTTGGAGTTTGATAAGAGTCAATTGATTAGGGGTATTAGACTGAAGTCAGTCATAACATGGTTAGATTGTTCTCCAATTAATAATAAACTGTCAAGTCTCATTTCCTAACAATTTAGGAGTTCTGCCAGATAACAAAAGGAAAGGCGATATTCAACCTGTCCGTGCCAATTTTTCAATCTTGCCTGCATACTACAATAAAGGTCACTGGTAAAGCTAACAGAAAAGGAAGCCAGCTCTCCATTTATACATTCGCCCTTCTGTCTGGAAAGAAGAGTTTTGTGAGAAAGGGTGTAACTTTTTCTTCGCCTAAAAGATACACATGCCAAAAATCACAGTTTTGCTAACGAAGAGCAGCAGTCAAACATCGTCATGCAGGAAAAAAGCTGATTGCTAGAACGCCGCTTTGGATCTACATATTTCCAAGTGTTGTGTTCTGCCACAAGGGCACTACAGAGTTCTCTCTTACCCATGCCACCAAATGTTTCTAGTTCAACTAATAGATCTGATATAGGCTCTGATCTAGAGAAATTCTTAAGTGCCTAGCTGAATAGGGATGGGCTTAAGCATATCTATTTAAGTACTTTGCAGAAACAGGGCCTTAAGCATTCAAAGTTATGTTAATCACCTATTTTTGCAAGGTAGGTAATGGGAGGGAGGAATGGGTAGACGATACAAACCAGTACAAATATACTGTACTTTGCAGATAATAAATCTTTCTATTCACCTTAGAGGAGGAGATATATGTGAAACAAGTACCTTATAACTGGTTTCCAATAGCCAGAATATTTTTGTGAAAATCCAGTGCACAAATTATTCAGTTCTTTGAGGAGATACTCACTATAGGAAATCTCAATCTATACTTAGCCTGATAACATTTACTTGTAAACCCTTTGGGACCAGCACCAAGTCTGTGAGCTGTGTGGTTTTAGATAACTTTTGTCACTTAAAAACACTACCACCACCACCACCACCACCACCACCACAAGCAACATACAAAAATTCTTCTCTACTAGAATCTCATTTGAACAGAAAAGCTAGCCCAGGTTTATGAACCTTTACTAAAAGTGGCATAAATATTTGTACATACTTTGATAATACACACTGAATACATGAAGAGGGGGATGGGTGGAGATGAAAGAGGTCTGTATGTAAATAAAATGGCCAGTAGCACAATATATTCTTCTCCCATTCACCATCTTATAATACAGAACAAAGGCTAATGTACTCCAAATTCACAATCATCTTTATGCCTCCGAACTCAGAAAATTATATTTCTAGCTGCCCAGCAGGGATAAATTCAGAAAATGTAAAAATCTCACATCTTGAAAGTGGCATCATAAAATTTAATAAACTTTCTAAGTAATTTGCTATTATTAGGTGCTCGCTTACTTCACAATTTCAGGGAATTAACAGTGCAACATTCTCTGACTGCTAAAGCCTCCAGACAAATTAAGAAAACATCACATCCTTGCAATGGCCTCACTCCTCTGCCTGTACTGTCTTTTGTTTTTAAGCAAATCGTGTTGGCATGCTCTCAGAATTTATGAGCCAACAGCAGCATTTCATTTTTTCCATCATAAAACAAATTATTCATGCTACAAACAACAAGAGTCACCTGCGGCTTCCAGGAGGCTCTCTTATGCTGTCCTCTGAAGTTAGTGTAAAGTTACATGTTTCCAGGGAATGTTGCACAAGGCAGAGAGTCAACATTCGTCCTTTAACCATTTTCCCCTCTCCAAGCACTCTGCTCTTTTCAGAACCTTCTCTTTTACATGGCTGTATCTTCACAACCTCCCAAATGGCGCTACCAACTGTTACATGCCAGCGTCTGAAAAATTCCTTCCATTTTTGTATGCCTTATTGATTTGTTTTATTTAAAATAAAGGAAGGGCTATCAAAGGAATGAAGCGCCATGCAGAAATAATTACTACATATTCTAATTAAAGAAAATACCTTTATTTTTGCTTTTTCTTTGGGAATCTAATCACTATTTCATAAAAAAGAAACGAGGTCAGGGGAGAGAACAAGAAAACTATTGGTCAGCCTCACAAAGGGCTGCAGAATATCACTTCAAGAGGAGGAGAAATAAGAGGGTATGAAGTTCCCTATGGTGAAGAAGCAAATATCCCCATTCCCCAAATCCATGGTGGCAGACAGACTCAGCCCTAGTGTCCCAGCTACCTTTCACTGAATCTCCCTGTGGCTGATCAAAGGGCACCCAGAGAAAGCAGGATTATTTCCTGAAGGACTATCCGCTACCTTATCAGGAGATAAGGCCAGTCTCTTTATCAGCGAAGCTGTATAGAGAGTTATTGGTGGGGATCTACCAATGGAAGAGTAGGAAGTAAGAGAGGCAATATTACAGACACACGCACTATTCTGCACAGGCAACAGGAGATCTGTCTGGAGGGAAATACTCAGGCCCCAATCCCACCACTACATTTACAGGTCTTGTCAGTTTCATACCTTGAATAAGGCAGGTATAGGTACCAAAAGCAAGACAGTTACTCTTTAGACTCCCAACAGGCTTTATCTTGAGCTGCTAATCTAAGCTAAAAGCTGAGGTGCCATGTCCTCACTTCACATTTTAACCAGAGTCAGTCAACAGTTAGCTTAACCAAAGTAAGAAGAAACCTTTTTTGTATGTTTTTTAACAATATAAGATATACCCTCTCAGGGAACTCTGCAATTCAGAGTTCCCTGAGCCTCATCTATTTACAGAAACAAGCATAGCAGCAACAGTAGCATTTTGAGTCAGAAATAATCAATGACACAGCTGTTAAAAATGGGATGAAGTTGGGAGGAAGAGAGACAAATGGATTAAGAGGCAGAGTTTTTTTTTTAAATGTAATAGATGTTGGCTTAATATATTATACTCTCTCAATATTTAGAATGCACTTATTTTTCACAGTATATAAAGCAAAAAAGGTTTCATTTCCAAGTTCATCGTCTGTAACAAAACTAGTATTGCACACACATTTTTATCTATCCTGAACTCCACTGTGTTCCTATTTAGATTTAGCACCACCATACTAACCAGGCTTGAAAAATTAACCAGTCACGTACTAGCAAGAGGTACAGCAGTACCAATGACAAAGGAATCAGAGGGGGAACGGGGCCTACAGTGAGGTCCAGGGGAAATGCCCTGTTGATAACTCTTCCCAGCATCACATGAGCCCACAGAGTTCCGAATATAAAATACTGAAACTGTCACACCAGTTAAGTTTGCTGATCCATCTAGATCAGTATCTGTTGGTATCAGAGAAAGCCACAATAAGTCCCATTTCATACAGTTCTAGAATAACCCACTCAGAGGGCAAAATTCTTTATAACCTCTTTCTGTATTTCGCTGTGACTCCCTTACTGCAGTGGTTCTCAACCAGGGGCATGTGTACATATGGGGTTATGCAGAGCCCTTCCAGTGGGTACATCAACTCATCTAGGTATTTGCCTAGTTTGACAACAGGCTACATAAAAGCACTAAAACTCAGTATAAACTAAAATTTCATACAGATGACTTGTTTACACATTACACTGTATAGTATATAGAGCAGAAAATATACTATTTATATTTCCATTGATTTATTTTATAATTATATGGTAAATATGAGACATTAAACAATTTTTCAGTAGTAGTGTGCCATGACAGTCTGTATTTTTATGTCTGATTTTGTAAGCAAGTAGTTTTTAATTGAGGTGTAACTTGGGGGTAACGCAAGACAAATCAGACCCCTGAAAGGGGTACAGTAGTCTGGAAAGGTTGAGAGCCACAGCCCTACTGTGTCCATCCTTCAGTGGGATTAGTCCAGCACAGGATGGACAGGCTTTGAAACCCACAAGTTTCAAGTCTACCATGATAAAGAGCCCTGTGCAGAGAGGTTTATACTGAGACAAAACAGTACAGTTTGGTCCAGATGGGTTGGATAATTCACAACTGTTGAATACAGCAGATGGCTCCGAGCTGGTTCTGGAGACTTTGGAAGGTCTTGAAGAAGACAGTCAGAGCTAAGAACTAGCAGGTTCGATACTTGCCAGGTTCTGTCTCACCGTTATGAGTGGTAAGAGGGAGGGTTGTGACCACCCGGCCCTGCCCTTGTTCAGGAACATGAGGAAGCACAGGGCACATGTACAGCCCTGACAGATACAGTAACTCCTCACTTAATGTTGTAATTATGTTCCTGAACAAAGTGACTTTAAGTGAAATGATGTTAAGCTAATCCAATTTCCCCATAAGAATTAATGTAAAGGGGGGAAGGAGTTAGGTTCCAGGGAAATTTTTTTCATCACACACACACAATAAGTTTTAAACAAACAATTCAATACTGTACACAGCAATGAAGATTGTGAAGCTTGGTTGAGGTGGTGAAGTTAGAGAGTGGAAGAGGGTGGGGTATTTCCCAGGAAATGCCTTACTGCTAAATGATTAACTAGCATTTGGCTGAACCCTCAAGTGTTAACACAGTGTTGTTAATGTAGCTTCACACTCTACAAGGCAGCACGAATGAAGGGAGGGGAGACAGCATGGCAGACAGAGACACATACCCTGTGTGCGTGTGTGCGAGAGAGAGAGAGAGAGAGAGAGAGAGAGAGAGAGAGAGAGAGAGAGAGAGAGATGTGCATTGCTCCTTTAAGTATGCTGACCCCACTCTAAGTACACTGTCTTTAAAAAAAAATCAGGAAGTTGAGACAGCAGCTGCAGCCATCAAGCTCTCTCAGTTCTGAGCCCTGTTCTGTCCCCCCCCCTGCTGTATATGGAGAAGGGGTAAGCAGGGGGCAGGAGTAGGGGGGGGGATACCCTGACATTAGGCCCCCTCTTCCCTCCTCCCCTGCACAACAAGCAAGAGGCTCCTGGGAGCAGCTCCAAGGCAGAGGGCAGGAGCAGCACATGGCAGTGCGGGGAGGGACAGCTGAACTGCCCAGCAACTGACAGCCTGCTGGGCGACTGCTGCACAGGGAACTTAGAGAAATGGGGAGCTGATAGGTGGGCTGCCAGTCCACCATGGTTCCAAGCCCCCACCAGCTAACTCCAATGGGCTACTCTTCCTGCAAGAAGCAGACAAAGCAGGAAGCTACCAAACTACGTTATAAGGGAGCACTGCACAACTTTAAAACTAGCATGTTCTCTAATTGATTAGCAACGGAACAACGAAACAATGTTAACCAGGACGACTTCAAGTGAGGAGTTACTGTACTGGTATTAAAAAAAACCATCAGTTCTCACATGCTGAGGACCTACAGTTGGGTCCATACTGACACATGCTAAAAAAAGAACCTGTTATCCTCTGTACGAGCCTGCCCCGAGAGCAGAGGTTCTCAAACTTCAGTGCACCACAATCCCCTTCTGACAACAAAAATTACTACATGACCCCAGGAAAGCGGATTGAAGCCTGAACCCACCCAAGTCCCACTGCCCAGTTGGTGGGTCTCAGGCTTCGACCCCAGACAGTTTAACGCCAGCCCAGGTGACTCCATTAAAAGAAGGTGAAGACCCACTTTAGGGGCTGAAGCCCAGTTTGAGAACCGCTGCACTAGAAGGTAATATGACATATCCTGTGCCAGTGGGTTTCATAGTTACTAGCTAGACAGCAAACAAATGCTGAGTCTCAGGAACAAAAATTTCAAATCTAGATGCTGGACTTCAAAACCGTTTTGCTCTATTCCCCTAGTATGTCCTCTCACCCTAGTCTGTGTCCCCCTGCTGCTATACCCATTTCCCATCCATTTCTGTCTCCCTAGCCTGTCAACTAAAAATGCTCTTGTTGCTGCGCCCCTCTGGCTCCCTAGCCTAATCTTGGCCTTGAACGCCATCTTTCCCCAGCCCCTCACTGCTATCGATTCAGGATGCTTGCTCCTCCTTCTCCATGCTGCCCGGATATGAGAAGGGGGACAGTCTCCCTGTCCATGGTCACTGTGGTCCCTAGCAGCAGAAATTGCATACAAAGTCCTGCTCAGCCCCAGGATGGAGTTTCTGGAGAATTTAGCTGCCAAATTAACAAGCTTTGACTGAGCATGCACAAACAATGATTTTTGGAGAAATCAGCTGCCAAATTTGGGTCAAATTTCATAAGTAGAGCAACAGACAAGTACCTCACCCCAGGACCTCACCTCACCCTGTCAAATTACAAATTCCTGTTTAAAAGCATACAGAGGTGCTAAAGCGTCTCAAGAAAACGGCTGTATGATTTTTTTTAATATAGTCCAAACAAATGTGTCTGTCCCAAATCTCATTCTGAGAAACAGCTTAACTGTTTTTGCTGAAGCTTTCCAAAATTAATTCAGTCTGAAGCTGACGCTCATCTCGGAAAATTTCAACACAAATGACTAAAGTTTGGCATAATTATAAGAAAGTGAAAACACAGTCTTATAATGGAAACTTTTAGGCATGCTGAAGCACAAAAATTAGCATGAAACTCTCAAAACCCCTGTGACATAAGTATTATCATTTTACAGATAGATAAAGTGAAGCACAGAAGAGGTTAAGGGCTTGTCCTCACTAGCTTCAGTGTAGATTCTAATGCCCACCAGCGTGTTATGTGCTAGCTGGCCAATGTGGACCCTGCCGTAGGCACTAAAATTTCCATAGTGCAAGTTAATGTAGTACTTACTATATTAAAAACGATTACAGTAATGTGCCGTAGGGAACTTTTTGCATGCACCAACAGGGTCCACATGACCCAGTGAGTGCACAATAGACTGGTGTGCACTAGAATTTATACCTCAGGCAGCAAGGACTAAGACACTCTGTAAACAAGCCTTCAGTGACTTGCCCAAATTCTCATAGTGAGTTGGTGGTAGGGCTGAGATTAGAATCAAGGTTCGACACTCAATCCTTTATGGTGCTTTAACCATAAGACCTTTCCATTGCATAGTTAATGGTGTGATATATCATCTTGCTAGGCTGCTAGTGATACATTTTACATTCTCAAATTTAACTAAAATAGCTCACCCTACTCATACAGAGCCATCACCAAAATCCAGGAGAACTCCACGGATAGAGAGAGCACCCACAGAATACTCATAGTCAAAACCCACCATAGAGAACTACAGAGCTCACGCCCAATGTATCTAAAACTACTATTACAAATAGAAAAGAATTCTGCAGCTGACTGATATATCATCAGATATTTTATTGAAGAAATACAAGTGGTTATTTGACACCATATAGTACTTCTACCTCTGCATGCAGTTAGGTAGGTTTTCACTTAAGTGTGCACCATCAATGACAGTGGAGAAAAAGAGAACAAGTCGCATATAAAGGAGAGAGAAAATTACAGCTGCTGAAGATGTGTTCTTGAAAAATCTTTCCCATTTTTATTATCGACCAGCCTCACCTCCAGCATTGTAAATTCGGAACATTATATCCCTCACCAAAGTTAATTAAAAACTCATTTCACTCCACCTGTTTCCCCAGGAGAAAAAGAATCATAGATCATATCTGAAGCAGACACACGACACACACCAAACATGGTGGTGTTACAAACATCTTCTTATTGCGTTAATTAGAAAGCTATGAAGATCATCTGACCAAGTCCATTTTTCTGCATAATTTTCTACTCGTTGCTACTTATTTTGTGTAAGTATCTCACCAATGAAAGATGTTTCCAAGAAGCTAAAAATATGTTTTGGAGAAGGGTAAAAAGGAGCAAGTCTAATGAGATATGTATCACAGGTTGTGTATTTTAACTGCCTGATTAATCATTTAGTGGAATCTATTTCCATTCACTCATTTAAATTATCAGGTTGACAACTGACAGGACAAGAGTAACTAGATAATACTGCAGGCTCTATAACTACATTAAGTGTCCCCTTTGGGGCTGAAATTGAATGATTCGTCTCTTGTTAAACTACTAATAGTCAAACGCTTGCTGGACTTTTTTGATCTTTGTCAAAAATTCCATTTTATTCAAAGATTTACAGCAGTGAATGCAGTAAACCATTGCTCAGATTACAGATTGAGAGCAGGCCAGAAAACTGCTCCAGTGCGTCCATGTTTGTACATATTAATGCAACAGGACAGAAAGAAAAATACCGATACAAAAGTAACGAGCTCTTTGTGGAATGATTCCTCTGTATAGGGTGTTGCAGGGTTCCATTCTGTTCAAAATGCACATAAAAAGAAAGAGAAATGACTGGGCTGGAGTGGTATTAGCACTCTAACAGCACTCAGTTCCAAGGCGCTCTTTCCCTGGTTCAGAGAGCGAAGTATCATTTTATCTGCATATAGATAAAACTTACAACCTCTCTCCCTCTTGGATATATGGACTTTGCCAAAGTTATTATCTCTTTGTTGTCTCAATGGAGAACAACCCTTGAAGATTTCTCAATGCTCAATACAGAGTGTAGTTACCAATTTAGGACCTAATGCAACTCCCACTGAAGATATTCAGAGTCTATTGACTTCAATAAAAGTTCAAATGGGTCCTTGTGAGAGATGTCCATCTGTTCTGTAATAATTTATGAATACTGTATATCAACTTAGCTATTACAGTGTTTACCGTATGACTACAGTAGACTAAATCAGCAAGCTATTGGGAAACAAACGGGAAAGCAAAACAATGACTTCAACAAACACTTGAGAGCTTTTACATGACAATGGGAGAGCCGCTGGCCCTGAGGAGACTGACTCAACTTTATACTGGGCCCACCAAGCTGGTTTTTGATTAGCAGGGCCAAAACATCTGGTAACCGAGAAGAGAAAGGAACTCTGCTGGATAAAAAGCAAAACACTCTGTCCAAGGGAAAGGTTGTTGTCTGGGAGCTGGACTGACAGTCACACTGGCTGCAGATTTCTGAAGAAGCTAGGCCTGTCTGCATCACCATCACAGGATGGTGGGGATTTATGTCAGACAGACACGTATGAACTATTTATTGTTTTCAAATCCTTTTTCTCTTATGTCATGCTGTTTCAGTGAAACCATGCTTTGGTTTACGAAGGCTGTTGGGTCACTCTATTAGCCACTAGTGTCATGGTTCCCTCCTCATTTCTACTCTCAGGTCAGCTAGGCAAGCAGGAGCTAGGATGGCGAAATGCAACATCCAACATGAACTAGAATTAGTTAAATTTGAAGCTGAATTCCCTTGTAGGCAGTTAACTACCCTGCCCTCAGGCAGAGACAAAAATCTTCAGCTGCGCTGCTCACAGCGTAAAAAAAAAAAAAATTCTTTTGTTACAAGAACTTGACACCTTTGTCTCAGGCCAAGAGAGATAAGATCACTATCTGCCCTCAGCTCCTGCTTCCAAGCAGCTTCTCTTAAGAAAAAAAAATTCCTAAGGTTTGTGCTTCTGATTCAAAATGATCTCTGATTTAAAATGATCTCACCACTCTGCCACCATGTCAGGGTTCCTTCCCCACTCTGAACTTTAGGGTACAGACGTGGGACCCTGTCATAAACAGATGGTTAAGGGTTAATGTCTCTTTTACCTGTAAAGGGTTAAGAAGCTCAGTAAACCTGGCTGACATCTGACCAGAGGACCAATAGGGAACAAGATATTTTCAAATCATGGTGGAGGGAAGTCTTTGTTTGAGCTTTTTGTTTTGTTCATTGTTCGCTCTCGGGACTGAGAGGGACGGGACATTATTCTAGGCTCTCCCAATCTTTCTGAATCAGTCTTTCATGTTTCAAAATTGTAAGTAATAGCCAGGCAAGGCGGATTAGTTTTATTTGTTTTCTCAACTTGTAAATGGTTCTTTTGCTGGAAGGATTTTTACCTCTGTTTGCTGTAACTTTGAATCTAAGCCTAGGGGGCGGGTCCCTCTAGTCTATATGAATCTGAGTACCCTGTATAGCATTTTCCATCCTGATTTTACAGAGATAATTTTTACTTTTTCCTTCTTTAATTAAAAGCTTTCTTTTTAAGAACCTGATTGATTTTTCCTTGTTTTAAGATCCAAGGAGTTTGGATCGGTGTGAAGCCTCTCAAGGCAACCCAGGGGGTGGGGGAGTCTGAGGGGGGGAAAGGAGAGGGATAGTTAATTTCTCCTTGTTTTAAGACCCAAGGGGTTTGGGTCTGGGTTCCCCAGGGAAGGTTTTGGGGGAACAGAAAGTGTGCCAGACACTAAATTCCGGCTGGTGGCAGCGTACCAAACCTAAGCTAGTAATTAAGCTTAGAAGTGTTCATGCAGGTCCCCACTTCTTGTACTCTAAAGTTTAAAGTGGGAAAAACCTTGACAGACCCGCATGAAGACCACGTAAGCTTATTTTTACCAGCTCCAACATGATTGCTGAGTAATAAGATCAGCTGGGGTCTTTTTACTAACAGTCCCTAACTTTAAACATTTAGGAAAAAACAGATACAAATTTTCAAAAACACTGAAGTCACTTAAGAGCTTGCTCCCATTTTCAAAAGTTAACTTAAGCACTTAGGAGCCAAAGTTCCATTGGCAGTCAATGGAACTTCAGCTCGGAAAGGGACTAAAAGTTGCATTTGAAAATGGTACTTAGACACTTTTGGTAATTTCACTCAGAGTTCTCTTGATGGACTGCTGTTAGCTTCCAAATTTGTTTTATTATCTGTTGACCTTCAAAAAATGATGTAAGACTCATCTATTTATTCAGGCTTTTGCTGTGTGGGAAGTGATTGTACTTGAAGTAGTAAGAGTGTGGATCCTGGCAGAGGGAAGTGTAATTGGATTGACATTTTTGTCAAAAGGTTTCACTGTTTTCGTTTTTAATTTCTATACATGCAACCGGAGGTTAAGATGAGTGTATGCTTTATAAAACATTAACAATATTTTGACTGCGTCACTCAGCACCACTGTGTTCTGAACCACCACTGTTACTTTGTTCCATATCTCGTCACAGACAGGCATTGGTACAAGTTTTCAAAACTTCCTATTCTAATGAAAATTATTTTTCACAAATACAACATGACATACTAATCATTTTAGCTTCTTTCCCATTATACAGCATTTACATTAGAAAAACTTGATAAGATTATAAGCCTTACAAAAGCAAAGAAGATCATACATAAAAGTTTAAATATACACAGTTATGATATTCCAAAGCAGAACTCTTTAACTTTATTTTAGTGAAAATAGAGAATTTATTAAAATAAGGAGGGATGGGCGTAGGATATTTCCCCAAGTAAATCTGATAAAGAAACTTTCCTTCCTTAAAAAAGTAAAACTTCACCTGATCAGCTGTAGTGACATCAGAAAGTACAGCATCCGGTGTTCTATTAGGCGGGTTCACTGTTACCTGAATGGAAAAAGTTAGAATATTTAAATGCAAAAAGATCACTCTCCTTTACCCACCCTAAAAACATTATCAGATATGTTTAAAGAGAGCTAAAACCAATGATTTCTTGGGGATGGGGGTTAAAACGTATTTAAGGATAAGGAGAAAAAATTTCCACCACGCTCAAAAAAGTTTGCCTCAAGATTCTCTTTATGCATACAACATCAATACATTTTTGCCACAAATTTGTCACTGCAGAATAACACTGCTCTTTTAACATTGTACATTCCAGGGTCTTGCGTCATTTTACGAAAGCCAATAAGAATAACTAATGATCACTCCATTAGGTTTATAAACATCTGCTCTAACAACAATTTTAAGGCAACACACACCAAGCTATAAAGTGATTATTGATCCTAAAGCATTAAATCTGGTTTATACTTATACAGCAGACCATTTTAAATATATTTTTTCCAAACTAAATTAAAAAAAATAAAGCTCAAGAAAGAAGGCTATTGGTTTTTGTACAAACTAACACTTCCATGGTTTGATCCAACTTTGAAACCTATCAAAACCAAGGTTAACATTTTGGACCATAAATTGAAGAGGTGCGGGGAAAAAATGTTATTTAAATACTGCCTTATAACAAAAGCTTAACCAACTTTTTATAAAGTTCACTATATGAATGACTCTGGACCTTATCTTAGTTTTTCAAAGCCTCTGGCGTTTTATTCTTTATCCTCCCAATTACATGTTGCATTTTGAACCCTATCACTTGAAACAAGGTCCTATATGGCTTTGTTTTTCTGATTATGTAAATTGTAAACTCAACATGACAGTCTGTCAGACTCCATCTTAAATGGCTGATTTGTATGGAGCGAAAATATTGCAACTGGTTGAAAACTATTCAAGCAACTGAAATTTTTTCTTGAAAACCCACAAACTATTTACAATGTTAGATATATTTCTGACTTTTACCAATAGCAAGTCAGTTCTACAGTATATCATTGCCGTTATGAGAGGTGCACTAAAGAGAATCAATGCTAGTTTAACCCATTAGATGATATGAAGTTACTGACTCACTTTCCACAGCAGACACCCTAATTAGAGGTAGTTGGTGTATCCCAGGAAGCAGTGGGAGATACACTGAATTAAAGTGCTGGCACAGTAGCATATTATGCAGTGTGTTGCCTTGCCTCTAGTCAGGAGCGGCGCCAGGGTTTTTGGTGCCCTAGGTGAGGGTCCTTCCGCGCTCCCAGTCGATGGCAGCAATTCTGTGGGGGGGGGGGTGTCCTTCCGTGGCTCCCGGTCTTTGGGGCTCTTTGGCGGCGGGTCCCAGAGCAAGTGAAGGACCTGCCACAGAATTGCCGCCGAAGACCCAGAGTGCGGAAGGACTCCCCATGGCCAAATTGCCACCAAGGGTGGCAAAATGCCACTCCCCCAAATCCTAGCGCCCTAGGCGACCACCTAGGTCACCTAAATGGAAGTGCCGTCCCTGCCTCTAGTCAGAAGCCTAGATAATAAAGCGAGACTCCCACCACTAGGCTAATGGAGAATTAATGGGCAAAGACATGAAAACGTTTGGTGTGGGAAAGAGCAAGACATAGAAGCACTATGGCTGGATGGATTCTGGCCTTGATCCTAAGTCTACTCATCCCCCGACAGAAGCAGAATATAAGGAAATGCTTTAATATAAATTGCAAAAAACTGAAAAAAATCGCATTTGACGTTTGATCTGATGTTCAAATTCTAGTAATTCTAGCTTCAGTGTACTGAGCCTGTACATGAAGCAATTAAGACAGAGGATTCTTTGCCACCAAAACATAGCAAAGAGTCTGTGATGTGGACAGACTGCTTTATCTGTGCTCTCTTCTCCCATGAACTGATTCAAGTGCCTCTTCACCCCTGTGGAAGAAACAGTGTGATTATGAATTGGAGGAATTTCCCCCTCCGTATAGAGCTTTCCACTCCCATGGAAGAGCAAGATCTTGGGATGTAACTTCTGTGCTCCCTTCTGTTTGAGTTTAGGCTGGGACTATTCCCTAGGGATCAGGGTGTGCTAGAAGAACTTCTCCTGGCTAAAGACTACTTACTCTAACAATATTAGAACGATTATCTTCTAACTGAATAAATAGCAATGCCACCACCTAGCGCTTACATGGCCCTCTTTATCTGCAGATCCCGAAGTGCTTTATAGGATCTTAACATCCTTTTCCCCCATTTCACATATGGAGAAACTGAAGCATAGAGATTAAAGTGACTTGTTTAAGATCACCAGCAGGCTAGTGGCAGAGTCGGGAATATAATCCAGTTCTCCTAACTCCCAGCCAATTGTGATGTCCACTAGGCTACATAGAATAAGTAGGAATACCAAACACATCACCGGACACCGCCAATACCATACCAAGTAACCGAGACCGCTGATCAGGGAAATAACCCACTCCCTTCCCTGACGGACCAAGGGATGCACCCCACCCATGTACTTATCCACTCCACTGATACTGACTTGGACCCCTTATTCATTCCATGGGTGGCGTACCCGAGCCCACTTATCCACTGACACTTTAAAAACTCTTGCACCCCAATCTGGGTCTATGCTGGTTATGCGATATGTATGTATCTTTTCATTCTTACAAATGATATCTGTAACCCCCCATAACCCAAGCCTGACCCCAGATGTACAGTACCTTCCCTCTCAACCTGTGTATATTCCATTTCAACCATTCACTTTAATAAAAATTTTATTTGCTTTCAGACCTAAGAGGAAAGAGATAAGGTAGAGGATAGTTCTGGGTAATTGCTTTTTTGTCCCAAGAGCTGGCTTCTCTGTTAATGTGTACATAGGGTCAATGCAGGGTTCCATGAAGTGGCATGGGATTAAGTGTTTTCAGTATGCTGTAACATTTATATGTTGCATGAGCCATAGCAAGAGGCTCAGTGTCTCGGTACAGGGTAGTGATTGGGGCATGAGAGCTAGCTGTTTGAGGCTGTAAAAGCAGCAAAGAATCCTGTGGCACCTTATAGACTAACAGACGTTTTGGAGCATGAGCTTTCGTGGGTGAATACCCACTTCCTCAGATGCATGCATCTGAGGAAGTGGGTATTCACCCACGAAAGCTCATGCTCCAAAACGTCTGTTAGTCTATAAGGTGCCACAGGATTCTTTGCTGCTTTTACAGATCCAGACTAACACGGCTACCCTCTGATACAGTTTGAGGCTGTTAGTAGGTCAGTAGGGGTAACTGGAGGAAATGGCAAAGATCATCTCAGCCCCATTTCACAGAGGAAACTCCTCAGCTGTGTGTCATAGAAGTTCACAATTCAGGGGTCTTACATTCCCAGCTGCTGTTAAACAATCATACAAACAATGAAGTGGGTGACTTTTCTCAGTCTGTGTTTGCTCAAAAGTTTGTGATCCCATCTCTTGAGCACAGGCCTTATTAGAATCATCCATGCCTTTGCCACTTCAGAACACTACAATGGAGCTACTCCTTAAATTAACTCAGAAACTGAAGATGGCACAGGAAGTGGTGGCCAGCTTGATAAACACAGTGCATTTTGCCATGAATACATGATAGCAGCGCTCCAGAATTTGCATGGCCTGACTGTGGATTTCCATCTGATTCTGTCTTATTAAGCCCTAACTGGCTTGAGACACATGAAAGACACCACCGCTCCCACCATTTAACACTGCTTTAGATTACAGGAGGTGTTCAAGCTCCAACTCTTTTAATACATGACAGAGGGAGCTGTTCGCAATGTGTTCTGTATGAGGACCCCTACCTTAGAAATTCACTAGCATTTCTGGTCTGAAACTGCTTGAAAATTTGTGGGCAACCTAAGGGATACACCGCCACGCACTTCTACTTGGACAAGGCTAATGTTGAGGAGATTAAGTTGTAGATTTTAATTTGGGAGGGATCCATATTTTTTAGGAAATGAAGGGGGAAAGTATATGATTTGGGACTAGATTCTTGTGTGTGGAGAAAGGCTGTTTGATTTGCTATTTCTGTTTGTGTCTTAACACAAAAATACAATTAACTATCACAAGGGTACCTAGAGCCTGGAATAGGCATTCTTTTCATCTTTTATATACATTAAAAATTAAATAAAATCACTTATCACACTCTAGGTCTAAGCACACACCACACATTACAATCAAAAACTCTGTGCTAGATATTATAATACTGACTGTAGAGTACTGAGGTAAAGCGATTGAAAGATTTGACAATAATTACAGTAAATCCAGAGGTAGAGTTTAGAACAGAACTCATGAGTCAGTCTCTCAGTACTCTGCTATAATCTTGCACATCCTACCTTTATATCTAGATCACCAACAGCTGAGACAAAGTTTAACATTATTGCATTATCAGACATTTTCCTACAATTTTCATATTTGGCAACTTCCCCATATCTTGTAAGACACAGTGTTTGTAGCAAATACATAGCCCTATAAGGAATTATATAAAAAATTAAAAACCATCCAGACAATCCAAGTTATATTCCATCCTCATCTGGATTTCCCTGTATGTTAAAAAGCCTCAAGGATAAAGGATTTATTTGTTCATTTAGTGAAACTAAGGACAACAATTTATTCATTTGTTGTGATGTAGAAGGATCACATACAGACAACACTACATCAGTGTGATATTAACAGAGAATAATTTTTCTCAATGTTAACATAAGAAAACTAAATACCACCACTACTTCCTAAACAAGAATCAGTACTATATAATTTTAGTCTAATTTTTGGCCCAAAAGGTTTTTAATTTATTATCTAATTTCTAGTGGGCCTGTGCTTTTCTTACAAGCACCATGTTAGACAAAAAAGTCCATGAATGTTGAGCTGGGCCACTAATACCACCACTACTGACTTTAATAACAACTCATTTGGGCTGCTGTGTTTAGAAACATGACCTCACTGAAATCGGGTTTATGATAAAGTGTTCTGTTAAATTTGTCTAGGAGACATTGAAGAGTTGTGCCCCTATGTAAAACAAGCATGATTTATCAATTTTCTGTTTATAAGTATATGATATATTTAGAGACAGCTTTACCCCACACCTTCTGTGGTTGGGTGAACCTCAAGATTTGAGCTTGAGATTAAGAAATCTGAACACAGTGCATAGAGATCTAAAATCTAAAAAATCAAAATGCACATCTAAAATCAAAAAGATTTTTTAGCTGGTCAATTTACTGCTTTTGAAGTTGAACTAATATCTCAGAAAGCAGCCCACATGGGACTATGGATGTACTATCACAGGCCCTTGATTACAAACTGAAAATAGATTATCTTCTATGGTGCAGTGCCTACAACATGGCAAAGTCCACATGGTTATTATGTATTTTTACTTGTCTTACAGTGCTGCCTATAGGCCCCGATCTGGAGAAGAGTCCTATTCTACTAACTGTCCTCCTTACCATTTCTTATTTACATGCCATGTTTTTCCACTCATTTAGATGAACAGCTGCTTTACCCATTTGGACTTCTGTTTAGGGCACATACACAGTAAACCTCACTGTGCCATTGTATGTCACTTGCCAACTACCTTCCAAGATGCTAGTATTTCACTCTAGATAATAATCCAGAAAGAGAGCAGAGAAAGCCAATATTATTTCTTTTTCTGCTTCTGAAATCACACACATAACTGCATCAGTTTAGAAAGAGCTACATCTAGAGGTTTTTTCCATGAACAGCATGTTCCGCAAGCCATTTTAAACAAACAGGAGGAACACCAGTTGTTTGAAAGCTGCTTAGCTGGGAATTTCATTTTTTACTAAACATGCAAACATTAAAAACATTCATAATATAACTACATACGAAATCAAATACTATGGGGCAAAGATCATAGGAAGTCAAGATTACATTAATCAAAATCAACACTTATTGTTTTGTATTCCCCTCACCCACAACTGATTCTGTGTGCATGCTCATAGGTGCATAACTACACTGAAGGCCATTAAAGTCTAGATTTCTGTCATTACAGTTTAGAAGAAGAAAGGTTCAAAATACTTCCTTTAACTCAGTAATTCTCAAACTTTTGTACTGGTGACCCCTTTCATACTGCAAACCTCTGAGTGCGACGCCCGCCTTATAAATAAAAACACATTTACACCATTATAAATGCTGGATGCAAAGCAGGGTTTGGGGTGGAGGCTGACAGCTCACGACCCCCTGTGTCATAACCTCGTGACCCCAGAGGGGTCCCGACCCCCAGTTTGAGAACCTCTCCTTTAACTAAAAGAATGTGTATGGTACATGGTACAAAGTACTGACTAAAGGGATAAATCTGTAAAGTCTTAAGCACATGGGTAACAATGGGACCACTCCTATGAGGGCAGTTATTTGTGTCATGTTACCATCTGCATTCAAAAAATGGCTCAATTTTTTTCCTGTAGAAAAGAAAAGCATTTGATAGTGGCACCTAGGTATATATTCAAGTGCTAGGATGATAAAATGACAAAGCATAAATTTTGCACAGGACATAAAACAACCAGGACCCCTTGATTCAAGGAGATTCAGTATAAACCAGGGATCGGCATTCTTTGGCATGCAGCTTGCCAGGGTAAGCCCCCTCGCAGGCCCGGCTGGTTTGTTTACCTGCCGTGTCCACAGGTTCGGTTGATCACGGCTCCCACTGGCTGTGGTTCGCCACTCCAGGCCAATGAGGGCTGCGGGAAGCAGCGCGGGCTGAGGGATGTGCTGGCCACCGCTTCCCACCGCCCCCATTGGCCTGGACCGGCGAACCACAGCCAGTGGGAGCCTCAGTCAGCCGAACCTGAGGACACGGCAGGTAAACAAACCAGCCCGGCCCACCAAGGTGCTTACCCTGAAGGGCTGCCTGCCAAAGGTTGCCAATCCCTGGTATAAACCAACAATAAAGGAAGGAACAGTGAAAAAGTCTGTGGAGGGGTCTAAATCTCTGTGCTACTTGTAAAGAGAGAAAAAAAATAGTAGTTAGAAATCCTGCTCTTCAAGTTGGTCTACAGGAGAGGTTGCACTCTCAGAATCTAATACAAAGAGACTCAAAAAAAAAAAAAGTTCTTTACACTGGATTGACTTTAGATGTTCTGCAAGGCTTTTGCTGCCCTAGATATTAATACAGAGATTTCAGAGATTTCTGAAGAGTTGACAGATCAAAAGGAAAGTGAGTAAACAAATAAAACATTTTCTTTCAACTTCTAGCAAAGAACTCTGCACCCCTCCTTCCAGTTATGGAGACCGTAATCAAGTCACATTGGGGGCAACCAAACAAAAGATGTGAGGCAATCACAAAAGTGCTATACAGTGCCTAAATTAAGATTGGCCTCATCAGAGGGTCTCAAACTGGGGGGCTGTGGAATGTATTCTAGGGGTGGGTGTGAGAAACTTCAGGGGAAAAAAAAAATCTACTGCACACATTTTACCCATAGCAATGAATAACTAGCAACGCTGATTCCCTCAAACATATCAGTGGAGGAGGGGTCTACTTAAATTATGGACAAATCACACATTTTTCAGGGGTTGGTCAGGATATGAAGAGCAAACTTTGCAGATGTGTTCATACAGTTGCATACTCCATGCCACCCTTACTTCTGCATTTCTTCCGGCAACAGCGCTGCCTTCAGAGTGAGGCGCCAGAGCCATCCAGCCGCTCAGCATTGAAAGCAGCGCAGAGGTAAGGGTGGCAATACCGTTAGCCCCCTAAAATCGACTTCTAACCCCCTTTTCAGTGGGACCCCCCCAGTTGAGAAACTTTGTGCACTTCTGTATAATTTTACCCTATATACTTAAATGGCTCTGTTTGAATCAATGCCTTACTGTTTTTAATATTTAGTGAGAGTTGCATGTTGATTTTTTATTACTGGCATATGAACTTATGTGGCGGGAGACAGCGGAACATAAACTACTACAGACACAGAGAAGGGCGCACAATCAAATACGTTTGAGAACCACTAGCCTACATCATACTCTGAGATCAACATAACTGTTGCCAGCTTGGCTAGTGAACAGATGATTCCCTCAGAAGACGACCTGCAGCCTAAGTTCACAGACCTCAAAAGTAAAGACCAGTTTAGACTGCAATTATGAAAAGCTTCTCCCACTTTAATCAACCACCTCAAACTGTACCACTCAGGCAATTCAGTCCTGAAAGATTGTTCCAAATCTGCTTGTGTCTGTCTTCTGCTGTGTCATTCCCAAGGTTCCTGATCATCTCTAATCAATATACTAATTATTTTTCTTATATTATATTCAGTGAAAGACAATAGTTATTTCATCTGAAATACATTTAAAATTTACCTTCGCCTTTTCTGATGTTCGTTTTCCACCAAATCCTCCAGCTCCAACAATAAACAGAGAGAACTGATTATAGCACAACAGATCCTTTCCACAATAGGTGTGAACTGGAAGACAATACAAAATGAGAGGTTATATTCTCTTTTTTGAATACTCCTAACACTTACCCCTCTCAGAGCCAATGGATATTGAATAGCTTTGTTTTATATATGCCAGTATTCATCTCCACAAGTTAGTGGACAATGTCCTCACTTTTGAATGGCACTGTCATAAATCATTTCCTAACAAGTGAAGATTAATATCCTGTTTAAAACTACACTATTATAGATGCTCTTTAAACAAAAGTATTAAAATGAAAAAATGAGCTATCAAAATGCTGATGACATAAAAGTGCTAAAAAATGGTTGACAACACACAAAGTGCTGAAATTAATGTTTATTTCAACATTTCACACATCATTAGCCACTTATTTAAATACTACAGAACTATGCCATAAAAAGTGACTTATTAGAAGCCATTAACAATCCCTGTTCACAACCTCATACACAACAAAGCAGCACTAATACTGTATGTGGAAAAAGCAACCCCAAAGGAAGATTTAATTTAAGGTCACTTGGTTTTCTTTTTGTTAAAGTCACTTTTGATTTTGCTGAACTTGATTTATAGTTACTGAGGTGAAATTGAAATCTCTCTATTTCCAATTTATTCTCACTTATTATTCCATTAGGACACAGACCAGCATTCATACTTAAACATATTGCCAATAGCGCACCACTTCCACTTATACTGAGTGCCTAGTTTCTTCCATAATCAGCTGACCTTTAATGACCCAGACCAGAACCTTTAGGTCTGTTACAGAAATAGACAGACTCATTTGGATAATGGGCCCAAACCTTGGCTTTTCAATCGTTCCTATGTGGAAGTAAAGCATAACTAGAAGGATTTGGTTGGGGAGCAGTTAGCTTTTTGCCAGACTGAGTCATTAACTGTAAGAAACAGGAAAGGCAGAGGTCAGGAATAAGTAGTATTATTCAGAGGTTTTGAGGAAACAGTAGGGGAAAATTTGTAAAGGATTCATGTAGAAATCTAAACAGTACATTACCTCAAAAAATCTGGTGGTTTATTCCCTATTAGTCTCATTCTAAAACCTGAACTTCCCAACAGTCATGTTATACCATAACCATGTCCCCAGAAATCAAGACACATATTTTGTGAAAGAAAAATACAAGTTATGGACTTCTTGGGCCCACTAAATTAATGCATGAGCAGAAAAAAAATTAACAAAAGAGAATGAAAACATTTCAGGATATATAACTTGAATTCATGAAAGGACATCCTTTAAGTTGACCGTCAGTTTAATTAGATGTTGGATTTTACACACACATCTTTTTAAGAGAAACACAGTTCAGGCTAGCCAACTTCAGATAAGACTGTTTATTAGAAGTAATAGCTTTTTTTCTGTTTGTGTATTCAGCACCATCTTTCTGCTCAGGGGGCAGGAAGACTACTGAATCTTCTGTCGACATTCTCTCAAAAAGGAGAATGCGTAATTTCAGAATTTATCTATTCCAAAGAATAAGGCAACATGCACATGACTGCAAATAAGTTCCTTTCTCAGCAGTCACTGGGCCATGTGGCACAGAATCTAAGAATTTAAACTGATTTTAGGCTGAAAGTTATTGTTAGCATAGGTTAAATTTTGAGACTGTCAGCTTTGATTGTGTCTCTTTAATAAATTACAATATGGTTACCATCTAAGAGAATAACTGCTCCTGAGCCTTTGTCAAGGATATCAGCAATAGTTGATTCTGAAGTTAATGGTCCTGAAAGGAGAGAGAATAGGAAAACACGTATGTTGTATTGTAATTTAAGACCTTTGTACTACAACATGAATTTTTTGCAGGAGTATTTTAGCAAAGCCAATTACAAATATTCCCAAGTTTGTAATCTACACAAGCCAAGTTTTAGAACATATAAGTTAAAAGTAGTTTATTTGTAATACATTAATACAATGCAGGTGAGGTTTTTGTTTAAAATGTCAGTTAACAGGAACTGGTATGTGTTTAGACCCCAATCCTGTAACTGACTCTTGAGTTCATTCAGAGCCCCACTGAGTTTGAGAGGCATCTACCTGGGTGGAGATAGTTGCCAGACTGAGGTTTTAAGGCTTACCTAAATGGTGAGTTAGCTTGTGGCAAACCAGGATGTGAATCTACAGTGTACTAATTTGCCTAATAAACCATGCTACCACGCACTAAAAGTTCCATAGTGCACTTCGACATACTCCTATTTCAAGCAGCAATATATCCAAGTGCAGTATGAAACTTTTAGTGCGCAGTAACAGAGTCCACATGGCAACACTAGCACACTGTACAGTCACATCCTAGCTTGTTGTGCACTAACTCATTATGCAGACAAGCCATTAGTGTCTACCAGAAGTTATAGTGCACTCACATCTGGAATATTTATGGTTTAGACTGACTCATTAATTTCACAGCAATAACTGTTTAAGGGTTCTACTGGAAAAGACATATGAATAAGCTTCAACACTCAGACACATTCTAGCAAAAAACAGGATAACTGGCTAGGTGTGCCATGGAAGAAAAACAGGCATATACTGCAAAAGACTATTGTGAGGCTTACTATGCCCCACTGAAAACCATGCTTCGGTCTGAAAATATTTCACCTCTTATTTTTAACAGTAACAGCTAAAATTATAATTGATAGAAACAATTTAACTGCTTTTTTTCTATTTGTCTTCTTGATGCATTTTGTGTAAAGTTAATTAAATTGTTTCTCCACATTACAAATACTTTCCTTTCCTCTGAGTTTCACACATAAACAGAAAGGGAGAGAAAACAAATTATGTTTTGTGAAAGATAAGAAAATTTAATTATAAAACCACAGAAACTGTCAGGTCACTGAGAAGCAAAAGTAGCACCTGAAACCACTGCCAACATCTGTCTCAAAATGAAATAGGTTGCAAGCTGATTGCCCGTCCTTGAAAGCAAAGCATGCTGATGAAGCGCATATAGATTGTAGGTGCTATATAAGTGCAAAACATAGTGGATCAAAAGTAGACACTTCTAAATACACACAAAATATACTGTTTATCTCAGCCCTTACAGTAGGTCCACTTCCCAAAAGCAACTATTCAGAAAACTTGAAAAATTAATGGTTCTCTGCAGTCTTAAAGTTTTGTACTTCACATTAAATCTCCTACTACTTCTCTTTTATTTGCAAGGAGTCTTCTCCCAGAGAACGTAGACAAGTTGTATCACATATACTAATTATTTGGTGTAGGAAGTGCAGAGTATTAATTTAGCTATTTCTTATGTCCTCTTTCTTTATCCAGAACGCTAACGCTACAAGTGGACCAATATTACCTATCATATTGCACTACAACTAGTAATGCTGAATGTCAAATAGCAGGAAAGTGTTTGGTTTACTGTCTTCTCGTGTCACCGGTACATAAAAATATAATTAAAAGAGCTTCTGACTCAGCAACAACACCTTAACTATCAAGTACTGCAAAAAGCTCTAGTTAAAATGTTTAGCCTTTATCAGGCTAGGGGCTTCCCCCCCCCCCCCAAACCCTTTTAACACAATCCATTTTCAATTATTAAACCCAAAATGTTCAAAGAATCGGGCTCTTAACCATCACAAGCTTTCTTATCACTCAAAGTTATAAAATACAAGATTTTAAGCATGACTTGAACATTGAAGCCAAGCTTCTCTCAAGCGTCTCTGGTGTTCTTATCCTGAATATTTTACAATTTTAGACCTTTAGGGAGGCAAATGAAAATTCTTGCATTTCAACAATTAAAAAAACAAACCATTTTTACATATAGGTCTATGCCATAATATGCATTGTGTGTGTACAATATCATCTATTTTTTGGTGTGTGTACCAGGAAATCCAGCAAATAGGGCAAATACATTTTTAAAATAGATTTATTTAAGGTCCGGAATGAGATATTAGGAATTGCCTTCTGAGAGTTCTTAAGAAGTTTTCAAACCAACAGCAGCTCATGGAGACAATCCAGGAGAGGAATTGGTGGCCAGTATCCTATGCAATATGATATTCTATTTTTTGAGATGTTATTGTTTGAAATCTGTTGACAGATCTGGAAACAACTTAAATATGAGCCTGAACAATATGATCTTATTTACAGAGTCCTGTCAATTAATGGAGAGCATGCCATCTTTCCTGCAAGCAATAAAGAGCTCAGGTGCTTCCTTTCGCTCTCAGAAGCAAAAAAACTAGTTTATCCGTGGTTTATTTGGTTTCTTCTCCACTTGCTCTTATCTCTTTCTCTGGAGAATTTCTCAATACCACTTTACAAATAAATTCACATATATTCGGCAACCAGTACTGGAATTGAAAAAGATACAGTGAAGGGCAACAAAAATGATTAGGGGTATGGAACAGCTTCCATATGGAGAGAGATTAAAAAGACTGGGAATATGATAGAGGGCTATAAAAACATGAATAGTGTGGAGAAAGTGAATAAGGAAGTGTTATTTACTCCTTCACATAAACCCAAGTACTACGGGTCACCCAAATAAATGAATAGACAGAATGTTTAAAACAAAAAAAAGGAAGTACTTCTTCACACAACACACAGTCAACCTGTGGAACTCTTTGCCAGCGATGTTGTGAAGGCCAAAATTATAACAGGGTTCAAAAAGAGAGCTAGGTAAGTTCATGGAGGATAGTTATATCAATGACTATTAGGCAGGATGGGCAGTGATGCAAAACCACGCTCTGAACATCCCTAGCCTCTGTTTGCCAGAAGCTCTGAGGGGACGACACAGAGTGAATCACTTGATGATTGCCTGTTCTGTCATTTCATCTGAAGCACCTGGCATTGGCCACTGTCAGAAAACACAATATTGGGCTAAATGGACCAGTGGCCTAACTCAATATGGTTGGTCTTATCTTTGTAATTAGTGAAGTTTTATAATAGACTATAATATATAGACTCTCTTTGGACATAGATTATCCATTAATACATTTTTCAATGAAAATTTTGAAGGCAAGGGATAAGTGTGTCTTTGTTCACATCTCTATAAAGTCAAAAGCTTCTCGCTCTTACCGACAGAATTTGGTCCAATAAAATATATTATCTCACTCAGCCTGTCTTTCTAAAATTAAAACATACTTAGCTGATTTCATTCTTTAAGTCTCACAGACACAAGGATATAAACAATATAATAAAGTACAGTTTCTGGAAACATATTCTGACAATTTGTGATATCAACTCCCAGAGGTAATTAATTAAGTCTAGTTAATAAGTTGATCATGAGCTATATATAACACATTGTGAAGGCACACTAATTTATGTTTAGTAAGCAACTGAATATTCTTTTTCAGGCAGCTCAGCAGAAAGCCAATTGTTATCTTGTTTTTACTAAGTACGTCACAACAAATACAAACTATAGTTTTTAGACAAAAAATAAAAATAAGAAAGCATCATCTGATCAGATTTTTATTTTTTTTTTAAACAGGACATCTGACTGGAAAGTTCCAACACCAGTATGATAAAGCCACACACACAAAATACAGAGTAAATTTGTAACAGAAACCAGTTCAAAACAATGTATCCATATTTCCATATGTAATGCTGATACAAAAGAAAAGTGAACTGCAGTCATGGTGACTATGAAACCATCAGAGTAAAGGACTGACCTGAAGTTGGAAGTGGTTTATATAACTCCAGATATTGCTCACCATGCAGTACCTGTGTAAAGATAAGCAGCACTATAATGACAATCAGTATCATTTGCCACCACTTCCCCTATCCCCGTCATAAGCAAATACGTAGATACAGATATTTTGGAAATGTGTTCAGAATGAAAACATATTGCTACAAAATAAAGAGAAGTGAGAAATTATATCAAGATCTTTCCACATTTGGATATTTTTAGCTGCACCAAGGCTACAAAAATACCAGTCAAAATTGATGAGATCATTATTTCAGAATATTTTGTTATGTTACTTTGAGAGTAGGAATTATGTTGACACACTCATCTTTGGAAGTTGTTGGTAACAGCCTAAAATCAAGCAGCCCTCCACAATCAGTCCTGACTTACAATCACACAGTATTTTTGTGGAACATACTGAGCATGGGGAGGTCCAGGTTGGATATTAAGGAAAACTTGCTAATTAGGGTAGCAAGGATAGTTCATTACCATAACAGGTTTCCTAAGGTAGGTGGTGAATCCCCACCCTTGGAGGTTTTTAAGAACAGGTTAGCAAACACCAGTCAAGGATTGTCTATGTATACTTAATCCTGCTTCAGCCAAGGTGGATGTACTTGATCTTTTCAGGTCCCTTACAGCCCTACAATTCTATTTTCTAAGATTCTAATTATGAAGAAGCCATCAAAAAGATAAATATGGGCAATTTTATAGCCAGGTTAATCTCTGTCGTCTACCCCATCATGTGTCAATAACTCAAACAGAATAAATCAGTTAGCATGAGCCTACACAGACATCAATTTATAAGCATTTCCCATTACTAAAAATTTGAACACTCCAAGCTGCAGAACTTCTTTTCTAACATCAGAAATTATCTTAAAAGAAAGTGTATTCAAAACAGAACGCCAAAGAGATGCATAGCAGTGAAAATTTCAGATTTCCTAAATTTTAAGTAAATGTTAAAATATTTCAGGCATATTTATGGTATCCTTTTAATCCCTGACAAAATTTCTGAAGTGGAATCTAGTTTTCATAACGACGAGCACCAAACAGTAATGATTAACTGTTCATTCACTCCTCTTGAGTATCTATTATAGATTCTCAATTAGCAACAGATTTCATGCTAAGCAATGTGATTTCACTGAATAATACCAAGTTCCTAGGTTTAAAATTACTTTAAAAAATAGTTCAGGTGTAAAAGTAGACATTTTAAAAAATGCATTAACAAATATCCCAGCTATAATTCAGTGCTTTGAATGTTCAGTGTTACTATATGGGGTTTGAAGACAGATAACACTGCAGGGGAGATTACCGAAGAGCCTTTTGACTGTAATGTATTTTAATGTATGGGACCAAGGAGAGAGGAAGGATAACATATAGCTCTATACCACCATTCCCAGGATGCGGATAATGGTATATTGCTCTTCTTCCCTTAGCCTACGTGTAGAACATGGTAAGAATAATAGACACTACAACCTTTTGAGGGGGCCTCCCTCTGTTTTGTGGAGCACTATGTTTTTTCCTTAGCTTCTCACAAACACAACAGGACATCCCATGTGCAGTCAACAAAGGCCAGCAGCAGTGATTCTGGTTAATACATATATAATGTTAGGGGTTTGGCCATCTGGTGTTTGGATTTTGTTTGTTTGATTTTACAGGAAACTTCAGAGTTTGACGTCAAGACAGCTATGAAAAAACTCATGGTGTGGCAGGATTGTGACAAAAATAACACAGCCATTTATATAGCTTTCTTTAGTTTTTATACAGACCACAGTCCCAGTACGGAAAATGCTGTAAATCTTACATTTTTAAGCTTCTTAAAAATCATATTTCAACTATGAAATACTAAATTTCTTATGACATCATATTCTTGAAGAATGCAGCTTTATATAATTTATACTTGTTTAATATACGTGTGTGTGTATGTATATATATATATATATATATATATATGTTTGAAGAGTGTGTGCACCCCTGTACATTATCAACTAAATAAAAAAAGCAAAGATTACACCTACTGTACTTGCTTTCTAGATTATCTATGATAGAGAGCTTCATCTTGGAAAGAGCAAAAGAAATTGCTAAAAAATAAAATCCCTCCATTAACACACAAAAAAGAGCGAGATAAAGGATTTTGGTTTTTAATAAGGAGGACATTGCTCTTCAAGCAAGATTCCCACTTAAAAAAAAAAGAGAGCAATACACATGTGATTCATAAGCAGCTTAAGGGGAAAAAAAAAACCCCACAAACTCTATATCAGAGAGGTAGGTAACTCATTTCAATACAAGTTTTGTCCAGGGTTGCAAAAAATAAGAGCCTGTTACTTTTTCTTTTTCTAGAACAGCGATCTCTGAAGTTTTGGTGTATATACTGAGCCATTTCAATTACAGTCAATTTATATAGCATGCAACACACAATAAATTGCAATGTCTAAATCATACAAACCTTTGTGAAGTCCATGTTAAGTCCTGGAACACTAGAAAGTCCACCATCCCACAGAGATGCCTGAGCTGGGATGACTCCAAAGGTAGGTAAACAACAGAACTCTTCACTGCCTTCGAAAACAAATTTTAGATGGTCTGGATCCTTGGTCGACATTCCCACACCAAGAGCGTACAAAATCGGTTGCAAGTGAGTATAATTATACACCACTGTGGGCAACTTTTGGCCAACACATTTGCTCTGTGGATTAAAAATATATAGTATAATTCAAAGTTAAATGCTATGTAGTATTTGATTTCAATTTACTTTCTGCAGGAACAATCATCATATAGCCGCAACATAATATATTAACAGTCTTGCTATGATTACTTATATGTAGGACTGTCAAGTGATCCAAAAAGTTAATCATGCAATTCAAACAATTATTTGTGCGATTGGCTGAACAAGCAGGAGGACTAGTGGACTTGTAGGCACTGAAGTTTTACATTCTTTTGTTTTTGAGTGCAGTTATGTAACAAGAAAATCCCTACATTTGTAAATTGCACTTTCATGATAAAGAGACTGCACTACAATACTTGTATGAGGTGAACTGAAAAATACTAATTCTTTTATCATTTTTACAGTGCAAATATCTATGATAAAAATATATACTTTGATTCCAATTGCAAACAGAAAACTATATGAAAACATCCAAAATATTAATAAATTTTAAATATTGTTTAACAATGTGATTACTTGCAATTAATCTTTTTTAATCGTGATTAATTTTTTTAGTTAATCATGTGAGTTAATTGCGATTTATCAACAGCCCTACTTACATGCCATGTCACAGGGAAGATATTTCTGAAGAAGAACTGAAGTGGTATGTTTTTTTTTCCCTTTAAATATACTCCATAACAATAAATATATTGTAAGGATGCCCTGTCTATATCATGGTAGAATATATAGCAATGAAGAACCGCATCCTGCAAATTACACTATGCAGTATTTCAAAGAAAAACCACATTACAGTGGACAGCTCAATACACAATCATGATTAGCACCATAATAGACAGCTCATCCCACCTAGAACTTGTGGGTGGGGAAATCAGCCACGTGAAAGATAAGCACTTCACAAAGAGCCTTGTCTGTCAGGTAAAAAAAACAGAGATGTGGTGTCTTCACCATCATTCTGAACAATATCCTATTTAGGGTATCTGAATGCTCCAAACTGCAAGATGTGGTAAGTATTATAGTTTAATCTATATATCTATATCTATATCTATATCTATATCTATATCTATATCTATATCTATATATATATATATATAAACTTCAGAAGTTCTACAGCTAATTAGAGAAAATAAGAGGAGAATAAGGCGCAAGTTTATTATTTCTGCTCGAGTTCACATCTAAAAAAGCAAACTTTAGAGAAAGCAAGCCCAAGCTTCTGATCACACACCGTGAGCAAGCTTGTCCTTGCTTTGGGTCGTTTGATAGCTACAAGATGAGTACCTTGCAGAAGCATTTTTACTTACTGGGTCAAAGCCTGAAGAAGTGGATCTAGTATAGCTTGTGGGATTCATGGAAACTCCTTCAGATTCTATTTGACTTAGCACATCATTCAATATGCTTACCGACTCTGGAACAAATAAAAGGGAACAAATGATTTAAAAATAGCCTAAGAACCCTGCAAAAATCTGCAAAAGTAGATCCCTCTTTCAATGACATATGGGAAAAATAAAAAATGGGGGCAGGGGTGATTCAATATAGACAGATTTCTCTAAACAGATTTTAGTTCTGTACCTTAGTGATGCCTACAAACCATGTGTGGCAATTACATCCTACAGGTGTTCTACTGGCTCTGCACTCAGTAATGAGTTGTGATTTATATGATGAAGGAAACAATATTTATTTCAAGCACGTGTCTGGAACAAATAACTGGTGCTATACAACATTATCTTGGTCAGGCAACCAAGTCCATAACTGAATATTAAATTCAACTTCCCCAGCACTAACATGTTAAGAGAAGACATCTTGCACACCGTTTACTAATTCTGTCAAAAGACAGGATTTGATAACTAGTGCACATTTTCTCCTCTGCAGATTTATTTCTTTTGGGTATTCTAAAATCATGTTTTCTATCAATCATCCTCCTGTGCAAGCTGAGGTAAACAGCAAGAGAAAGTTGAAGCTAGAGCAATGTCATGATTTCAAGAGGCAGATTACTGCACAACAAAGTGGGTCAGCACAAAGTATATGTTGTATATGTTCAGTATGCTGAAAGCATGACTATCTCTCTGCCTCTCTCACCTGACCCAGCAAGGGTTGCTCAATGCCACGCCTGGGTGAGATTCAGGCATTGATGAGCGTTTGCTGGCAGAAACTCAATCTGGATAAAATCACTAATCCCAAAACCAAACCGTTAAAAACAGGTCTCCAAAAGATTGAGAGATTGGTTTAAAAAGAGATTTTTAAAAATCCCTATTTTCCTCCTTCCTGTTGATTTTTTCACTCTTAGAGGAAGCTATTGTCCTTCTATTTGTGCATGATCCCCACAGGTACAAAATTTAACCTTAGAGAGTAGCTTAGCCTCAATCCCCTTGGAAACAATGCGACGTGGTGGCCATATTTGCTGGAGGCAGACTGTTGCTTCAGATCCAATGGGAAATGGTGGCTAGTTTGAGTAAAGGCAACCCTAAAGTTATTAAAACGTTTGTTTGTGCCTCTCTTAGGAAGGGTGTGTCTCTCTCAAATGTTACTAGAATCTTTAAATCTGGGGGTGGTTTTGTTTCCCCAGCAGCTGCTAGCCAACCACAGAATGCCCCTCCCATTTGCCTCTAGCTAGAAGACCGAATCAGTTTTTCAGATGAGAATCTTGCTACCATGATTCATGCTGATGTTCTCTTAAAATGAGATTCCTGATATGTATTTTATATGGAACTATGCATTAAGCATCTGGAGACTTATGCTGGTACAGAAAGCTGAAGCCCAACTTCTAAGTGGTGCATCTTGGCTGGAGCACATGATACCTGTGCTTTGGGAATCATTGCTCATTGGTATCTGGATGAAATTTAAGGTTAGTGATTTGGGGACCCCCCCAACTGTAAAGCCCTATTTCAGCAGTGTAACACTAATGGCAAAAAAAGTGAACATCATTCTGGGATGTATCAGCAGGAATGTTGTAAGCAACACACAAGTAGTAATTCTTCCACTCTGCACTGATAAGCCCTCAACTGATTATGCGTCCAGTTCTGGGCGCCACATTTCAGGAAAGATGTGGGCAAATTGGAGAAAGTCCAAAGGAAGCAACAAACATGATTAACGGTCTAGAAAACATTACCTATAAGAGAAGATTGAAAAAACTGGGTTTGTTTCATCTAGAGAAGAGAAGAGAAGACTGAGGGTGTCCATGATAACAGTTTTCAAGTACATAAAAGGTTCTTATAAGAAGGGTGAAAAATTGTTCTTCGAAACCTCCAGGGATAGGACAAGAAGCAATGGGCCTAAATTGCAGCAAGGTAGGTTTAGGTTGGACATTAGGGAAAAACCTCTTAACTGTCAGGGTAGCTAAACACTGAAACAAATTGCCCAGGGAGGTTGTGGAGGTTTTTACAAACAGGTTAGACAAACACCTGTCAGGAATGGTCTAGTTATTACTTAGTCCTGCCTTGAGTGCAAGGATCTGGATTAAATGACCTATTGTGGTACCTTCCAGTCCTACACTTCTACGATTCTAAATGGCCTGGGATCAGCCTGTTTGAGATACTTGTGTCTTTCCATGCATTACTACCACAGTTGTGGTCAGCAGCAGCATTTGACCTGGATCCACTTTGAAAGGGCAATTGGTAGAGCATTCTCAATGAGGGGCCCTCAGCTTTGGAACTACATCCTCTGTTGGGTACTCTCCAATCAGATTTGTTCATCTTCAGAGCACATTGCAAGGCACATTTATGTATTCAAGCTTTTGGGGGTGAGGAGAGGGAAAGACGGAGGTTGACTTTTGTAGGGCGTTGCTGGGTTTGTAATTTGATTAACTGTTCTTTAAATTCACAGTGAAGACATCTAGAGTGTGAGATATGCCTGTTAGTCTGGCACTGAACTTCTTGAGATATTTATTGCACAGTACCAAGTGTAAGTTAATATATATATTTTTTTAGTATGTTTTTCATGACTGTTTAAAAACAAGATCGCTTTTAAAAGATGCTCTTCAGATGTCTGAAAGGCTTTAAGTAAGCCATTAAAATATTATCACTGCAATCAGGTGTGAGAATGGAGGGTGCTTTTGCTTTGTTTTTAAAAGAACACTATATTAAATAAAGGATCAATTTCAATGTTATGAGCAGTTTGCTCACTAAACTTATACCGTGAAGAACCCCACAACTGGCCAATATTCTTCCTATTTTCTGAAAGTACAGCTACAGCAGTGTGCAACTGCTGTGTCTCAACACATTAATTCACTTTAATCTCCACTGACCTGCTGCTGCCTGGCATAGGAAACAGCAGTCCCACCTACAGCATTAGATTTACAATGATATTTTAGCCATTGACTAGACATGACTCATTCCTGTTATGCAAGGTTATATTTTCAATGCATCCAACCAAGACTCTGAGGAAATTAGATTATATTAAATGTCTGATATTTTATATTTAAGTGTCTTGTGAATGTTATCATCATGTGAATTAACAGATTGTCAAATTGAAAAAGACATTACTACATCAATAACATTAAAATTAACATATATTTCAAAGTAAACTACTTTGTATTATACAATAATTAATTCTTACTTCAGAAGAATAACTGTTTGTTTCTAGCTGTATTCTTAGCATATGGCTGGCACTCCATAAATTAATTTTGTATGTGTATACACACACACAAACATATATAAGGTTTACAGCATATTATTTAGGTTGCAAAGTCAAGCTCTTGAAAGTTAGGAGATGCCAGATTTATAGTTGCTCATGCAACCTTATGTCTGCCTCGCCTAACTCTCTCTCCACCCCCATCCAGAAACTTGGGAGCTCCTGCACCATCTGGTGTCTTCAGATAATAGAGACAGGCCACTAGGGTCATGTGCTAGGCCACAGGATAATCATCCCAGTTCTGCCACATATACACAAAGCTGAGAGTTAACTAACATGCTTAATTAAAAAAAAAAAAGTCATATTTGTATTTAGTTAAAGGTGTTTTTTAAAAGCGTTTAGCTGTGCTGTGGACACACCTTTGCAGACCAATTGTGTAATCTTATTGCCTTTCCTCTCATAATCTCTTCCCAGAGTGTGATTACCCACTTTGTTGTACCATGCATGGAAGCAGACAATAAGCTCTTTGAGGCTCAGACATGTGCCAGTTAGCTATCTGTGAGGTCACTACCTTACTTTTGGGTGCTGTAAAAAACTTAAGTTTAAAAAAAAAAAATGATTGCCATGTAATGATCTTTAGAAGGAAAATATTTCTGCCCATGCAGTAGCTCAAAGACATAAATTAATACGGAATTTGAGTGTGTTGCCTGAATGGCAACAAAATTTTTCATGTTGAAATTATGTCATCATCCTTTTGTTCCTCATAAATTGAGTGTGGGAGGAGATTTTAATGCAACAGAACAGAACACTCAACTTCATTGAGGTTACATGGGATGTAAGTTAGCGCATATGATCTGTTTCAAACTTAGTGTTTTTTTCTTTTCTTTTTTAACAAGGGGAAATACTGTTCAGTGTATAAATAACCAGTAAACAGATATCTGAAATCTAAACTGGTAGGAGGAGAACTCATGGTCCTTGCCCCATACACCAAGGAAGACCAGGCAGCCCCAAACCCAAACCATGCAGCGTAGACCCCCTACGCTCGCCAGAAGCATAAGGGCCCATGCAGCACCCTCGTACCCTCTAGCATGTAGGGTTGGGAAAAGAAATCTTCAGGGTGAAACCAAAGAAACACAAGCCGATAGGATCAAGCAAACAAAGGCAGCATTTGTAGCAGAGGCCATTGGACGCCAGACATTACTAGTATCAGACGGCTTTCTGCGGTTTTTGCTGATCACGTACTTTCCTGTCTGCTCATCAGCTGCCAGTTCCAGTTACACTCACCCTCTCCCTCCCAGTCTCTACACCAGGAATCAACCTTTGGCACGCAGCCTGCCAGGATAAGCACCCAGGCTCGTTTGTTTACCTGACGCATCCTCAGGTTCGGCCGATCACTGCTTCCACTGGCTGAGGTTTGCCGCTCCAGGCCAATGGGGGCTGTGGGAAGCACCACGGGCCAAGGAACTTTCTGGCCACTGCTTCCCGCCACCCACATTGGCCTGGAGCAGCGAACCGCGGCCAGTGGGAGCAGCGATCGGCGGAATCCTGGTGGGCCGTGTGCCAAAGGTGGTCAATCCTTGCTCCACACCTTGGTCTCATTCAACAGCCCTCCACACTCCTCTCCTATGTCACCTTCCTCCTCTGACTATTCTTTCCTACACTCACTTACCCTGACCCGTAATACATTTCAATAAATAAAATTAAAAGTCTCAGCAATTATTTAATTCAAAAAATCCAAAAAAGGGGGGAAAAAAGCACAGAAGAACATCATGCTGGCACACCATCGGGCTGTTCACTCTGCTTGTATGTTATATTCCCTTCCCCACTTGTTATCTTGTCTAGTAAGGCTAAACTCTTTGAGGCAAGGACCATCACATTTCTACAGAGCCTAGCACAACTGACCCCTTTGGTCCTTTAAGTAGTAGTGCAACACAAACAAACAACAAAAAGCATGTAGAGGAAAAAGAATAAGTAAGATAGACAAAAGTGATTGGCCACTCCCTGATAATGGTCTAACTGTTTAAAAACATTACCAAAAATTAAAAAACACAAAAACAGCAAAACCTAGATAACCACATCCAGAAACAACTAGACTGCTCTTTTCCTTCGGTAACTTGACTTAAGCATCAAGTATTCTGAGTCAAATTAAAACTGGAAAAAAACCTTTCTAAATACATTACAGAATGGTGGAAGGCAAATTGGGAAATTTTTACTTAGAATGATTTTAGAAAACCCAGTCAGATTTGCTTTACCTTATGAGATTATCTCTAGTATGTGAAGCTCATCTGAGATAACACTCCCTGCAGTTATTCACAGAATTCAGTGCATATGCACTAGGACATTGATCCAGCAAACCACTTGAAACGTGCTTAAACTTTAGCATATGCTTAAGTATTTTGCTAGATTAGGGTCTAAATGAGTTACTATCCAAGTAATAGGTACTGAATATTTAATTTTATATTAAAAATTAATGAGTTCCACTAAGAGTTTATATTTGTAAAATAATGTTGTTCTGTGAAGTCTACAAAAAACACTTTTGTGTGTAATAGCTTTACAGAAATCACAGCTAACTCATGGCAAAATTGTAGGTCCAGTCCTAAAGATTATTACAAATGTAAGGAAAGTTACCTTTCAAATGACATGTTGCACAAACTTCAACCCCTTATAATCTAGAAGGAATTAAAGTCAGACCACTCATTCAGAATTCCCCAATTATTTTTGTGCTGAGTCAAGCATCACATCTCTGATTATGGGATATTCTTGCAAATTAAAGGTAAATGTTTTAGCTAATTGGTATTTTTTGTAATTGCATATAATTTTTAGTACATAATTGCTTCTTCACAGCATCCAATTACTTAAATTTATACTGGTAATAGTTTTTAATGAAATCTTTTGGGAGCACTTGAACTTGCAGATATACAAGGCACTTTTTTAATGCAAATATTCTAATTAGTTTTGCTTATTTAACAGTTGAATGCCTTTAGGCACTAAAAAGGGGACTTTCATACTAGGAAAAAAACTTTCTGGGAAAATACTGGGGAAAAAACTTTCTAATGTACTATACTGAAAAATTAAATTTATTGATTATCAAATTTCTTCAGAGTTTTCTTTAACTCTTTTGCTAATTCTCACAGATATGAGAGGTTAAACAAGGGCTTGTTCTCTCATTCAAAGACCAGCTACACCTCTATCTTGATGCTACTGAATTTTTTACATAAAACAGTCCTTTTCATAACACCACACTAAAGCAGAAGATGGCACTGGGGTGTGAGAGAAAAATTTTACTGAGATCTTCAACTTTAGCAAATGCAATATAGTTAAATACCAACAGGGTACATTATACTGCTTTTTGTATCCATTTCTCTTATTTTGTATTTGTCCTAGTGAAATACCCAGAAAAATATATTGTATGCATTATGATCTTCAATTCTCCTGCAAATCAGCATACAACTTTTTTGGAACACCAATGAATAAATGGTTTTCTGCTCATCCAGGAATTTCTAGGTTTAATAAATTTACTTGTGTTAAACAATAGTACTTTGGGTGAATACTTTTTCCATCAATATAAAATATAAAATATTAAATTCTGTCTGGTTTAGACTGTAAGCTACTTGTGGGGGGAGAAGTTGTGATTTTTCTGTGTTTTGTATAGTGCTAAGCAAATTTATGGTACATAAGAACACAAGAATGGCCATACTGGGTCAGACCAAAGGTCCATCTAGCCCAGTATCCTATCTACCGACAGTGGCCAACGCCAGATGCCCCAGAGGGAGTGAACCTAGCAGGTAATGATCAAGTGACCTCTCTCCTGCCGTCCATCACCACCCTCTGACAAAATAGAGGCTAGAGACACCATTCCTTACCCATCCTGGCAAACAGCCATTAATTTATCCAGTTCTCTTTTAAACACTGTTCTAGTCCTAGCCTTTACAACCTCCTCAGGCACGGAGTTCCACAAGCTGACTGTGCGCTGTGTGAAGAAAAACTTCCTTTTATTTGTTTTAAACGTGCTACCCATTAATTTCAATTGGTGGTCCCTAGTTCTTGTATTACGGGAACAAGACGAGTACTAAATAAATAGCTGTATCAATCTGAAGGGAAGTTATAAAAACCAGTGTGGCAGCAGAATTATAAAATCAATGTATAAGCATGTTAATATATAGGCATTACCAGCTCAAGGAGGGAGATTTGACAGGGCTGGGACTGAACAAAAAAAACAAACGATCTCACGTGGCTCTCAATAGCTCCTGCCTGCTTTGTATTTCTGAAGAAGGTAAGAGAAGTGATCCCAAGAAGGAAATGACATGAGATCAGCTGGGGAAAAATGTTACGTAGACTAGTGTGGTGTCCGAGATAAGCTGTGACAAGGCCAGAGAGTAAGTTGCTGCAGTAGCTGAGGCAAGACATGACCAAGGCATAGATGTGGGCTTCTACGGTAGGAGTTATGAGAAAGACACAGATTCTTGAGATAGCATAGGGCAAAAGAACAAAACGATTTGGTGAGAGCTTGTATATTGGACAGAACAAGAGCAGTCAACAGCGACTGACTCTGCTGAAAGTAGTTCCAGGAAGAGAGCACAGAAAAAGTTCTTGGACAAGGACAGGCAAAGGTCATTAGCCATTAGTAAGACATATTTCACTGGAGTGGTTGGGGAGAAGCTAGAGATCCAACAGAGTTTTTGTCACAGGGTGACACAGGTCATTTAAGAGGAAAGAGGCCAGTGACTAGTCAGCTGACTCCTGACTGGGGCTTAAAGTCGTGACTTGGGCCACCTCTCTAGAGGGGAGAGAGAACTGGGACTCAGAGATGCCTTTGAGCACAGATGGAGTCAGTCAGAAAAGGGGCAGAGGAGAGCTGCCTGAGACGCAGAGGAAAGAGCAGCAGAAAAAAGAGCTGACAGGCGTTGCTGGGAGAGAGCTGAGTTTGGAAAGAGCATCAACTGTGAGCTGCTAGTGAAGAGCTTGAAGGAAAGTTTGGAAAGGAGCTGAGTTTGGAAAAGCAGAAGATCCAGTCTGACACGGGGAAGCCAAGCCCACAAGCAAAAAGTTTGCTGTAGGAGGGTGCATCACCCAAACAGAGACAGGACTGACAGCGAGTGAGGCCTTGAGGAGTAGAACACAACAGCCACGGGAGTCCTTGGGGCAAAGACCTGAGTGAAGGATTGTAGAAAGTGAAGTCATCCTCAGGTAGGGAGGTCTGGAGAGTGGTCCCTAGATCAGGGGCCAAAGGAACTTAGAACAAAGCACTGCTAATGACTCTTGAGCCGATGACTTGCTCATCTCTCTCTGGAGGGGGAAATGGGAAAAGCCTGCTATGTGCATTTGTTTATTGTGGAAAATGGTTTTCCTAACAGGTTTTGGGGGAAGTACTGCACTGATGTATATGAATGTGTTGTGCCCAGAGATAACCTTTATATCAGACACTAAGAAACTATTTTCCTTTAATAGACAGAAGAAGGGAAATGCACCTGTCGTGCCACAGACAGCCACAGGGCCACTCTATAATAGTGTTATTTTATTTCAATTAGATGTTCTTAAGACCATTATGAAGCACTCAACCCTGCCCAAGGTGCTTTAACAAAATTCACACTGTCAGAACAACATTCAATACTAAAAGAAGAAAAAAACAAAGCAACAGATATACATATCACACTTAGGAAACTTAGAAGTAATGGAAAGAAGGAACATGATTGTTGGATAGGCAGATGGGGGGCGGGGGGCAAAGGAAATTTCATTTTGGAAAAGATATATAATAGTCATCTGTAGGATGAGAGAAAAAGCCATTCACGAGAGAGAGTAAGACAGACAGAAGGATGAGAGTATGGGGGAAGAGAAAAGTCAGAAGATGGAAGGGGGGGGGGAGTAGAACAGAACGAGGGATTGATTAGAGGTAGGCAGCAGGAAAGATACCAGAGTCACACTGGAGTGAAACAGCAGAGGTAATAAGTAGAATGAAGGTTAGGCAGAGGGACGAGAGCTCTTGCTGCATAGTGCCAATTCTGTACCTGAAGAAATTAGTACGCTCTTTGCCAGAAAGGGAGGAGGAGGAGGAGGGACAGGGAGCAATAATGGAGAAGGATAATGTGGTCATCATAGAGAAGAGCTTTGTAAACACCAAGGTTGAGACAGAGACTAACATGGTACATAGGGTCTGGAGCTTCTGGTCAAAGCAGGAAGCAAGGGAGATGAAGCAAGAGGCTGTGGAGTCAGGCTGATCATCAAAGGGAATCTGAAATTGTTACAGATATAGCAATCTCCTGCAATATATTTAGAATATATTACTGTATCATTGTAGGTTAGGGATTGTATGTAATTTCATGGTGGAAGATGACCACAGTTCCTTCAGTAAGAACAATGGGGAGTTATTAGGCATATTCACTCAGCTTGCAATACCTCCAGAGAACCACCACCACCGGTAGAGGCTCACATATGCTAGTTTCAACGGGATTCTAGAGAGATCATCAGACAAAGAAAGGACTATGTTTAAATTGATTCATGCCTTTCTTTCTGATCCAGCAAACGGCCAGGACCAGTTGTCCAATGGGGGCCCAATCCTTCCTGGGATTTTGGAAGGACTTTGGCCTACGGAAGCCCCATAAAGACCGATGGGTGACCTCTGATAAGCTGTTAGCACACAGAGAAACTTTTATTGTTTTTAATACGTTTTCTCTGTAATGTTTTCATCTTAAGAATAAATGTGCTTGCTTATAAAGGGCTGCTTGGTAAGTTATAACTGCCAGCAATGACGTTTATAGCCTCTGAAGAGAAAGCAAAGTGCAAACGCTGGCCCGTTTAGGCAGTCTGGCTTTCTGGAAATAAAGTGCAGTGCAGGGAACTGCGCAGCCTAGAAAAGCCCATTAGGAGAGAAGAGAGATGCAGGTCTCTGTCCAAGAGAAGAGATGGGAGCCTAGAGTGGATGCCCTTGGTGAATCATGAAGCGGGAATACCGGTGTAGTTGCAGAATTTTAACACAAGTGATCAAGGATAAGGAGGCTGGGGAAATTGCAGCCCCAGTGTCATGCCAGAGGGTCCCTAACCCAAAAACTTTTCCTTACTTAAACTTTCAACAGTCACCCAAGATTCCAGTAGTGAAGGAAATACATTCCTTATTAACACATTGCTCCTACATGCACTGGTGTACAACCAAATATAAAATTATCTTCAATCTGATTGTAAAACACAGAACTCATAGCAAAATTGAGCACCTTAGCTAGGAAACCCCTGAGGAAGAGGACAAACATTCAAAGGCACAGCAATAGCGTTAAAAAGGCCTGACTCTACTAGAAGTGTGTAATGATTTATGGGACACAGCTGAAGGGGAAGTTCACCTGATTCAGCAGACTTTTTTTTTTCCCCCCTTCTAAAAAGCATAAAATAAAAACCTGATGTTTCTATAAAACTCCCTCTTACAGCTTTCATTTCCCCAGACTGTTGTATTATACCAAACACCTCCTTTACCTTGGATAGTCCGGGGCTTGCTGGCATTATCAAAGTCACAGATCTTCTCCCATTTATCTTGCACAGCCTCTGGTGTCATCGGATGATTCTTCTCCCTGACAATGGAACCCAGGGATCGCTCCCAGCGCACTAATTAAACAGCAAAAATGGAAGACATTGATCACAGAGTTCAAGGTGGTGGTCAACAAGACAAACTGCAGAACCCTTCAATTTCTCAGTGTGCTTTCTGAGAGATAATTAAAACTCATTCCAACCCTCCCAAAGGAGAGAGAAAACTAGGTCAGAACCTCTCTGATCTAACTCACAAGTGCCAGGTAGTTGAATTTAAAACGGTCTTTGCCAATAGTTAACACTTAAAGAATCATACCATGACATTTTAAATTCGAATAAAACATGACAGAAATATTTGTAAATGTGATTTCAGTTTTTGAACATTCCTTTTCACTAGGCAAGGAACACCTGTACCATAAACCAATTTAAAGAGTCTATTCAAGTTCTGCTTTCATGGGATTTTGACCACTGCTACTCTCTGAGGCTGTCAAAGGGCTTGGGAAGCTGTAGGTGAATCACGAGGGGACAACACTGTTGATGGAGAATGCCAGTGACAGAGAGGGCCAGAGATCAGTGTCTCAAAGCAAGTGATCTTTAGCACCCTGACTCAAGGAGATACTTTCTGGCACAGACAATCTTACCAATAATCATCATGTTTCCAATCTTCCTTTCTAGAGAAAACTCTGAAAAAGGTTAAAATGAAGCCAGTGCTGGCAGAAGCGGTGCCAGAGTTTCTGGCACCCTAGGCAGAATTTGGGGGGCAGCATTTTGTGCGCTCCCCACGGGGCGCACGGGAGCTTCTGGTTCCGCTCCCATCGCACCGCCGAAGAAGGACCCTCCGCCGAAATGCTGCAGGCGACAGCGGCAGTCATTGAGCTGCTCAATTGCCTGCCGCTGTTTTCTGCGGCATGTCGGGAGAAGGTCCTTTCTTCAGCAGCGCGACAGGAGCAGAACCAGAAGCTCCAGCGCGCCCCGTGGGGAGCGCACAAAATGCCGCTCCCCGAATTCTGGCACCCTAGGCAACTGCCTAGGGTGGCCTAATGGAAGAGCCAGCCCTGAGCACTGGGATGCCTCAAATTTCCTTGACTACTATGAATCCATCTCAGCTTGGAAATGGCAAGGAAGCTGATCTCATTAATTGACTATCTTTTCTTGGTGATGGACAATGATCAAGTTTCCATGCTGATATTCTGAGATCTATCAGCTGCCACTGCTACCATTTACCACGATTTGTTACTGAAAAGTTTACAAATGCTAAAGGAACAGCTGGAGCGACTATTGCAAGACTCCATTCTTTTCTCTTTGACAGGAACCAAAGAGTACTTCTGGGTGAACAGTTAACTGCCTCAAGAACTCTCTTGTGAAGGGGCGGGGCCTCAGACAGAAGGAGTGGGACCAGGGGTGGAAGTAAGTTACATTTCTTACCCTTACAGTCCAAACACAAGCAACCCACCTCTCCTACCTACTTCATGGATCCCTCCCATTGCATGACTTATATATAAAAAATAAAAGCTACTATTACTACCAGTACTGTCTGTAATAAAACTTTATTATTGGAATAAGCCTGAAAAACTGAAAACTCACTATCACATTTTTCTCCTTGTCCTCCCTCCTCCTCCTCCAGCCAGGCTGCCCGACCGATCTTGCCTCATCCAGGAGACAGAAAAGAACTGCCCGGCTTTCGGCACTGTCCCCACAACAACTGTGAGTGAAATTAACAAGGATGCCAGAAATAGCCCCGAATCCCACAGAGTGAACAGCTAAGTTTAAACTGTTCCTATGCAGGCAGCAGGTTACCTGGGGAGGCTTCTCCCTCAGCCAGTCCCCCTGCTCCCTGCTACAAGCTAGAGGAGAGCCGCTGCAGCCCCTGCTGAGTGGAGGGGGTGGGAGAGAAACCGATGTGACAGTGAGTTTTACCCTTCCACTGGCTTTTATTAGCTCTGGATTTAAGCTGTGCAGTCAAATGCCTATTGTATTCTGCCCCTGCCTTGGTCTCACACACACACCCTCCCTCATTCCCAGCAACAATCCTGATGTGAAATTAACAAGGATGCCTGAAACAGCCCCAAATTCCACAGTTCAGACAGCAGAGCGAACAGCTAAATTTAAACTGTTCTTATGCAGGCAGCAGGCTACCTGGGGAGGCTTCTCCCTCAGCCAGTCCCCTGCTTCCTGCTACAAGCTAGAGGGAAGCCGCTGCAGCCCCTGCTGAATGGGAGGGTCGGGGCTAGGCTCCGGGTGGGCAGCCTGGCTGGAGGAGGAGGGAGAGAAACAAAAAACAAATGTGACAGTGAGTTTTCCCTTTCCAAGCTTTTACTAGCTTTGAGTTTGAACTTTTTGTTATGCAGCCAAAAGAGGTGAAAGTAAGCCAGTACTGAATGCTGCACTATTTGCCAGTACACTACTGCTCCTTTTTTTTTTTTTAAATCAGTACCCCGTACCAGCTTACTTTGATCTCCGTGTGGAGGGCACTTCAAGGTTCCACGCTGTCCCTTATCCTGTACAATGAGTATAACAGGCTGCTAATGAAAAGAAAATGGCTTAGGGTCCATCTCATTAGAATACTAGTCAGAGCTGTTCAAAAAAAATTCAAAATATTTCAGCTAAAAACAGGGACAAATTTTTCAGGGAAGTTTTCAAAGGAGAATCTCATTTTTCAACCAGCTCTAATGTGGCTGATTCAGCCACATTAGAGAATCTTTGCACATGTTTAAAAAATAATCGTGCATAAGATGAGTAGAGGAAAAGAAAGTTAAGACATGTTTATACACTGAAGTAAAATTGTTCTCTTGCTCATCAGCCACTGCATGTTGAATGGAGGCCCAGGTGTTGTCTTTACTTTTATTATACACACCTTTATGTGTATTCACTTAAAGGTGAATACACATAAAAACAGATTAATAGCATGTGCCTCCTACATATATGAAGACTATCCCTTGTGTTCACACATACTCTTTAGCTCTTGTAGCTAACATTGCTAAGCCTCTTCAGCTAGTGTAAGTCAATGCAGCTCCAATCAAACCAAGGGAGTGGTGCCAATTTTTACTAGATGAGGATCTGGCACACATGGATTATGGCACTCATTTTGTGTACTAAAATCTGCCTCATCTATTCAAAATATGCAGCCCACTAGAGACGAACAAAATTCTCCCTCTAGAAAAAGCTGTATCAACAGTCATTGTAGAAGAGAGAATGTGCAATTATATTAGATTTTGTTTTTATTAAAAAAAAGAATCTAAATCAACCTACAACAACACAGACTACTTACATTTACCAATCCATCCGGCTCCCACCTGCCAAGAGGGAAAACAAATCATTATCTGATTCTATCACAGGAATCAGAGTTTTAGTGTTGGAAACAAGCAAAACTATTCTCTAGAGGGCATTTGTGTAAGTGACAACAAAGCAACCTGGCATATAATTAATTATAATGTGTGCTATTTTTCCAAAGAACTTTCTACTAAGCCTAGGTGCACTAGCAGTATAAATAAGATTTCAATAGTTGTTTGGGAAACAGACAGCCCTATATTGGTGAATCCCATCAATGGCCTGTGTACCTAGGATTATAACTCATTTTACTGTAGAATCACTGTTGGACTCTATGGGACTGCTGCTCACATAGAAAGCTCCTCTGTGGCAACATTTTGCCTGACTGGTAGAGTCAACGGGGAGCTAACGAACATGACAAACACCTTCCACAGGAAAGTATTAAAGCATAGGAGCAGACTGGATTCCTAGTCATTTTCTCTCATTAGAGACACTGAAAATGAAGTGAGAAAAGAGAGAAAAAGAAAGGAAAATAGAAGGACTGGCTGGGCAAAGATATTTAAAAGATGGCACTTTGAGGGGAAGAGAAGAAAGAGAAGCAGGAAATTTGCACACTTTAAACTACATAAGTCAACATATTCTAAAACTAATACCGCACACACATTTTGTTGGAGGGTTTCAGATCTGTCACACTAGCTTGAGGCCTGCATGTGGCACAGAAACTGCCCTGACCAATGAATTAGCCAACTCTCCTTTATACACTATGCATTGCAAGAGAAGGCACAAGCCCATTTATAAGAAATATTTGCAAGATCTTGATTCCAAAAATGTGGTCAGCCTATGTGTGTTAGATGGGGATTCTAAAACGTGTTTAAGTGATTTTAGAGAATAAATCTCTGACTGTCAATAGAATTTGTGCTTTTAAGTCACTTGCACATTTCTGAAAATGCCATGATATAAAGAAAAAGAATAAGCTACTGATGCCAACAAGCAATCTTTAATAAAAAAAAAAAAAAAAAAAGAGGCTTGAACAGCATGCCTCAAAGCACCCTGGAATCATAAATCTTTGATCCCATCTGGAAGTTGGTCTGTGTGTACCTGTTTCACATATGAATTGTGTGAACTCCCCCCTTTCTAAAAAAAAAGGACTGATGCAACTACATCAGCCATGACAATAAAACTAGTTCTTCTCTAGGATTTTGATTTTTGGGAGAGATGCAAACCCACACTTACATGAACCTATCCTACACAAAAAAATATATAATCACATCAACTTTAGGCTGGTGAAGTAGTAAGAGAATAATTATAGATAGAAGTCAGTCACAAACATACGAGAGATACAGCTGTGCTGGAAAATAACTGTGCTCTTGTTTCTAAAGAGATAGTATAAAACTTGAACTATATTCCTTTTTACAAATGGAGTTAGAACTAGCTTCAGGTTCTAGAGCTGATGCTCAATTCCTAAAATAAAGCCAGTTAACTGTGTCTGCACATTGAGAGAACATAAAAGGGATCCTGTTTATAGTCCAGGGGTAGGCAACCTGTGGCACATGTGCCGAAGGTGGCACGCAAACTGATTTTCAGTGGCACTCAGACGGCCAGGGTCCTGGCCTGGGTCTGGGGGCTTGTCATTTTAATTTAATTTTAAATGAAACTTCTTAAAAATATTTTAAAAACCTTATTTACTTTACATATAACAATAGTTTAGTTATATATTATAGACTTATAGAAAAAGACCTTCTAAAAACATTAAAATGTATTACTGGCACGCAAAACCTTAAATTAGAGTGAATAAATGAAGACTCAGCACACCATTTCTGAAAGGTTGCTGACCCCTGGTATAGTCTGTGAATAACTTACTCATAGAATTTATTTCTGGGCAGAGAAATCAAATGTTCTCTACATTTCAAAGATCTGTTATCAGAATAAGAGAAAGTAAAGGGTAGGAATATGGCCTGGTGCACCATAAGGGAGAGGGAGGAGGAGGAGCTGGCCAGCGCTATAAACAGACAGATATATTCTGTAAGCTACCAGCACTGAAAACGTACAAACCTTTTGTCCACATAAGATGGAGCAATATAAAGATTCCCCTCACAGTACTGCTACACTAACAAAAATTAATGCCACAAAAGAGTATTTTACTACTAACATTAACATTTAACTACTTCACTGTTGCCCAGCATATCTGGCACATGTAACAAAATAAATTTTTGGTGCTACCCTTTTTACTGGGTACAAAGTTATCACAGCAGAATGCCATCACTTCAAAGAACACTGCAGCTCCAGAAAAGGGACTACAACTGCATTGGGTTACAAAAGAACAAACCTATTGCATGTTAAAATGCAAAAAAGTATCACCTCAAACAGACTGCCATTCTCCTGACACTTCTCATGGCAAAGCCAAAGAACTAAGGGAGCCACATACTCTGGTTTGAAAGCATCCACCATATCTGGAATAAATTGAAAAAAAACAAACATCAGTATGAATACATCATCATTCAAATACTTTATTCACCAAACCCATCCCCATCATCATTCATTTCTACCCACTTTCTGGAAGGAATGATCAAATTCACTGTAATGTGAATGAGTTGTGCTGCATATCCTTTCCATTTTTGTCTTTGTAAATCTTACTTTGTTTCACTAGCACTAAAACAGATCTCTAGCTTGTTCATTTCCCTTTTATTTTTATCTGGTATTTATTCAGTTGTGTTACAAGCCACTGTCACTTTCCATATTTTTTCCCAATAAAAACTCGCAATGTACACAGCTCTTGTATGTAGGGATTGCTACCCTGCACATCACAAAACGTGTTCTTGATTACAAACTAAATAAATGTAGGCTATTTAAAGCAGTGGTCTCCAACCTTTTTACGCCAAGATCATTTTTTTAATTGAAGGGCAACCCAGGATCTACCCCATTCCTTCCCCGTCCCACCCACCCTGTGGATTGCTCTCCCACAACCTCATTCACCTTCACCAGGCTGGGACAGGGTATTGGGGTTTGGGAGGGGTGTGGTCTCTGGGTTGGGGCCGAGGGGTCTGCAGTGTGGAAAGGGGCTCTCGGCTGAGCCTGGGGGAGGGTCAGGAGGTGGTGAGAGGTACAAGCTCTAGGAGCGAGTCTGGGTGCAGGAGGGGGTACAGGGTGCTGGCTCTGGGAGGGGGGTCAGGGCTTGAGGTGCAGGAAGGGGTTTGGGGTGCTGGCTCTAGGAGGGGGCTCAGGGATGGGGGTTGGGGTACAGCCTTCCACCGGGCAGCACTTACCTCCGGCGGCTCCCAGTCAGTGGCGCAGCATGGCTGCCACTAAGGCAGGCTCCCTGCCTACCCCAGCCCCATGCTGCTCCTGAAAGGGACCAATGCGCCCCTGTGGCCCAGTAGGGGGCACATGGCTCCACACACTGTCCCTCCCTGCAAGCACAGTCCATGCAGCTCCCCTGGGCCATAGCTCCCCGTTCCCGGCCAATGGGAGCTGCGAAGGCAGTGCTTGCAGGCAGGAACAGTGTGCAGAGAGAGACCCCTGCCCCAGCACCCCTAGGGCACGCTTGGCCACTTCCAGGAGCAGCATGGGGCCAGAGCAGGCAGGGAGCCTGCCTTAGCGGCAGCCTCACTACACTACCAGAGATCGTGATCAACTCGGAGATCCTCTAAGATCAACCAGTCGATCACAATTGACCGGTTGGCGATTTAAAGGATTACTAGAACAACACACAACTGAAAAATTGTACAGTTGACAATCAATCATCTCCCTCTCCAATCAGTGCGACATATATGATGAGAAAAATCAACAATAGGTTTCATACATTTTACAAAACACACATCCTTCTGCTTAGTATTCATAGGCCATCATATTAAAAATGCAATACTCTATTCATTTCCCCATTCATTGTGTGTGGAAAGTTAACTAAAGAAAACTTGTCTTGCAATACTTTGGAGACAGCAAATATTTCAGGCAGTCCACTATAAAACGAACAACAGAATATATCTTTGATACATCAAGAGGAATCTAAGATACGAACTATAATTAAGGCTGCGAGTTTGTCATGGAGGTCATGGACTCTGATCTCTGTGACCAGTGCAGCTTGCCTGGGGACTGCCTGAGCAGCACAGGCAGCCCCTGGGCCAGCCGCACCAGCTGTTACTGGGGCAGTCTTGGGCACTGCACCCCACCCCACCCCGCCGCCCCCAGAAGCTGGAGGACTCTGGCTGTGGGACAAGGCTCAGGGCAAGGGGGTGGGGCATGGAAGGGGGTGAGGGCTCTGGTTGGTGCTTGGCTCTGGGGGCTCCCTGGAAGCAACGCTGCCGACACCTGCAAGCACACTGCCTATGCCTGCACGCACTGCCCCCGCAGCTCCCACTGACCACGGGCGGAGCCGGTGCTTGGGGCAGAGGCAGTGCACTGAGCCAAGTAGGGAGCCTGCCAGCCCTGTCCCCCTCGTCCCCCTCCAGCACCAGCGGGGGTCCCGGGCTGCCGGCTGCCGCCCCCCCTTCCAGCACCAGTGGGGGTCCCAGGCTGCCTGCTGCCGCCGGCCACCCCTGTCCAGCAACAGCAGGCGTCCCGGGCCACTCCCCTCCTCCACCACCACACCAAGATTTAGTCGGGGTATACAGTACAAGTCATGGACATGTCACGGGCCGTGAATTTTTGTTTACTGCCCATGACCTGTCCATAAGTTTTACTAAAAATATTCGACTAAAATGAAGCCTTAACTATAATCAGCACTGGTTCACATCTCATTTGTTTGTTAGTTACAACCTAACAATGCCCATGATGTGGTACTAGTGGAGGTCTGTTACAGACCACTGACTTAAACCAGAGAACATGAAGAATTATTCCTTAAGCACCTATCTGTAATGTGTGGAAGAAAGGTTGTTATGGGAGATTTTAATCTGGAAGACATTACATTGTTACAGTTTCTAAAAATTATAGATGATAAATTTCTAACACAAAAGTATTGCACCCTACATGAGGTAATGATTTTGGACCTCATTGTGAGAAATAAAGATGAATTAATCACTGGACTGAAAGTTGGTGATTGCCTAAGGACCAGTGATCCTGATCCAATTACGTTCATTATGGGCAAACAAAGGAGAGCCCTTATCGGTAATAAATAAATAAATTACATATAAAAATATAAGCCCACACACTGCTTCAAAAGAGAAAATTTCCCAAAGGCTAAGGAATATTATGACTAAAATTGATTGGAGAAAACAAACAGAAAAATGTGAATTACAATTGGGAGTTCTTTTAGAAGAGTCTGTTAGATGGCCTAAAATCCTTAATTCCACAATCTGAAAAATGGCAACTCTGGCTAAAAGTCCAAACTCATTCAATGGAGAAATAAATGCAGCAACTAGAAATAAAAAAGCAATATATAACAATGAAAAAAAAGGAGAAATAGATAACAATATAAATTAGAAGCTACTGAGTACACAAAATGGATAAGGGAAATGAACGACATCAAGGAAAACTTCATAGCTGTCAGAGCAAAGATTGGTAAAAAGGAATTTTTAAGTACATCAGGAACAAATGAAATCCTAGCAATATCATAGGCCAGTTACTAGATGATGATGGTAAAATTGTTAATAATGATGCAAAAAAGGCAGAACTGTTCAATACATATCTCTGTTCAGTATTTGGAAAGTAGAAGGATGATGTATTTGTATCACATGTGGATCATGAAGGACTTTCCAGTAATGAAGGAGGACGTTAGACCGATTTTAAACCAGGAAGCCTGGATAACTTGCACCCAACGGTGCTAAAAGACTTGGCTAATGAGATCTCAGCCCACTGATAATTATTTAGAATACCCAGGAAATTCCAGAAGACTAGAAGAGGACTAATGTTGTTCCAATATTCCAAGAGATGCAAGTATAAACCGGTTAGCTTGACATTAATCCCATGCAAATAATGGAAAAGCTGATGTAGGATTCAATCAATAAAGAATAGGAATATAAAGAATGCCAGTCAACATGGAAAATGTCTTTTCAAACTAACCTGATTTCATTCTTTGATAAAGTCTGTTGATAAAGATAAGTACGCAGGTGTAATACATTTAGACTTTGGTAAAGCATTTGACTGAGTACTGCACAACATTCTGATTAAAAAATTAGCACTGTGCAATATCAATAAAAGAACACATTACATGGATTAAGAGCTGGTTAACTAAGAGCAAATGAATATAAGTCATACTTACACAATGCAGGACTGTGTCCTGGAAAGAAATGACTCTGAAAAGTATTTAGGGTTCATAGTGAATAAACAACTCAATGTGAGCTCCAGATCAGCGAGCAGTAGTACGGACATGATTTTTACTTCTCTATAGACAGACAGACAGTATACTACTACGTACAATTCTGGTGTCCAAATTTTAAAAAGAATGTTGAAAAACTAAAGAGGGTGCAAAAAAGAGCCACAAAAGTTATTTGAAGGTTGAAGAAATTGTCTTACAGTGAGCTCTTTAGGTCTTTCAATCTGTTTAACGTATCAAAAAGACGACTGAGGAGTGATGATCGCAGTGTGCAAGTATCTTCACAGCAAGGAAAAGCCAGATATTAAATGACTGAAAGCTGAAGCCAGACAAATTCAAATTTGAAATAAGGCACACGTTCTTAACAGTGAAGGTGATTAACCATTGGAAGAAGCATACCTAAGGAAGCAGTGAGCCCTCTTTCTTTCAGTGTCTTCAAATCAAGACTAGAAGCCTTCCTGGAAGGTATGCTTTAGCCAAACACAATACAGGCTGAATACAGGGTAAGGTGGGTGAAATTTCATAGCTTATAATGTACAGGAAGTCAGACTAGACGATCTAATAGTCCCTTCTAGTCTTAAAATCTATGATCATCATCATAGGAAGGCACAGCAGATAAGTTTAGTTCTGCAAAAGAATTATGAGAGACAATAAAGGCAATTCAACTTTCGAGAGACTAACGCTGTCAGAAGAGATACCACAGGATCTTCTGGAAGGATTCAGAGTCTATGTATGCCAAATTTTAAAAGCCTTGCATTGGTTTCATACAGTTCCATCCTCAAACAATATGTACTGCTGGGTTTGGCACACTGTAAGTTCCTAAAACGAATGGGATGATGATTCCTTCTGAATGCTTTCAGGGAAAAAGCTAGATATTATTGGGGGGAGGAAAAATACTTCCAAAGGAATAAAGAAAATGCTGCACTTAAAAAAATAAACAAAACAAAACATTAGTACTTGGGAATTGTGATGGGGAAGCTACACCTCACTGGCAGAAAAGAGGTAAAAAGCAGCCCCAGGGAGGCAGCCAGTTAGAAAGGGGATAAGAGGGGCACCCAATCATGGGCCAACAGGCTCATATAAGGAGTACTGGAGGGCAGAGCAGAGATCAGTAGCTGACTGGAGCTTGAGGGGAGAAGATCAGGCTCCTAACAGGAGGAAGGAGTGCCAGCACCTGGGACAGAGCAGTGCTGCAAGCAGAGACTGGGAGAGCTAGAGAGAGCTCCTGGCTGGCTGGCTGCTAGGGCCTGCAGGCGGAGGAATTGAGGTAAGGGCAGAAGAGGGTGCTGGAGCCACATGGGAAGTGACCTTTGAACAATGGACTGCAGCTGCCACCGAGGGAGTGGCTGGACAGAGATTGCAGATCCCTCAGAAGGGGGAGGGGGGCATAAAGTGTGGCACAGCCGGAGGGCAGCATCACTGAAGAGGACGCAAGGGTCCCAGAACAAAAGTGACAGCGGCGAGGCACCACAAGAGGAGTGCACCATAGAGAACAGAGCTAATTCCCATCACAGCCGGCAGGAGGCTCCACAGTGGTCAGTGGTATCCCGTCACAGGCATCAAAAACTGATATAAATAGCCAATTTCTGAAATGTTTAAAAATTGGGCTTGCAGTTCCTTATATTACACAAAGTAGTACATTTTCTGGAGACAGTTCCATGGCCTGTGTTTTGCAGCCTACACCATCATAATGGTTCCTTCTGGCCTTAAAAATCTATAACTCTTAGTGCTCCAAGTTTTGCCTACCTTCCTCTTATGTGGAGACTAACAAGACCAGTCTAAGTAATTAAACTGCATCAGAAAAACTTCAACCAATCCAAACCTTTGACCTCATCTTTTCATTTATTTATTCACCATCTTCTTCAAAACCCTTCTCAAAACATTTTCCTGTGTAGTCTTTCAGATAGTCTATTATAATAATATTAGTATAATCCAGTCCAAGTTTAATAAGTATATGGTATGTAAAGGGTGCATTCCGCTAGTTGCCCAGCATGTTATGTCACACTTATCTACCTTCTCTTATCTCCTGTTTTAATTTACTCAGGTCAACTTTGTCTACTCCATATTTTGTGAAACATGTACCACGTTGCAAACAAACTGTAATATTACAATAATGCAAACACCACAAATACAGCCCTGATCCAAAACCTACTGAAGAAAATGGGGAAATGAATAAAGCTACAGTGACAAAGTTTCAGCGCATAAAATAATTCTAGTGAATTATAAAAGCTGCTAGAGCTCTCTTCTGATGTCTTACTTCCTTACAGCACATGAAACTGGAAAGATCATTTATCATAAATAGACAAGAAGAGTTTCTGAAGTGTAAAGGAATGGAATGTTTCAACTGGTGAGCAAACTGGTTGTGCTCCAACTTGTAAAGACTCATTTCTCACAGAGCTCAAGTTACTTACCCTGTGGCATGACAGTCTGAGTCAGCCTTGACCCAGCAGTAGGTGCAATTGTGTTACTGTGGATGTTGTATTTTCTGCCTTCAATTGCAAGTGTATTTGAAAGACCCAAAAGACCAACTTTGGCAGCACTGTAGTTTGCCTGACCAAAGTTGCCATATATTCCAGCAGCTGAAGAAGTCATAATTATTCTTAAAGAGAAGGAAAAACAGAAAATTAATAGTTTCTAGAGGATGTCAGGTTATGTGTTGCAGACATTTTTGGCTTCTGACAATTACACATCCTAAAACCATGGGGGTGGTAATTCTGTAACATCTCAACATGTCAGAATGAATGTTTGAGTAATTAAGAAGCAACTTTTTCTAATATGTTGTGGTGATGCCAAAAATGGCACAAATACTGAAGAGTAATGCAAGGGGAGTTACAGGTGCTCAGCACCTCTCAGGATTTGGTCTCATATTAGAACAGAAATAGCAGCTTGCAACCACTGGCATAATGGCACAACTATTTTGTAAAAAGCAAGGAGGGCACTAATGGAATGTATGTTTGCACTTAACCACATACTTCATATGAAGATATTTTTGCATTTTAAAAATAGCTTTGACAAACAGAAAATTTTGCTAAGTTGAAAACTGTTTTCACCCACCCCCTACATAATCAATAGCACTACTCACATGCTTAAAGTTAGACACAAGTTTAAGTACTTGCCTGAATCAGCGCCTAATGCATGTCACATATATGTCTCCTTTTTGAGCAGTTAAAAAAGTCTCACCATAACCAGTTCTGATCTGAATTACATGGAGTGTGCATCTACAGTAGCTGCACTGACTTAACGAGAGTCACTCCAAGTTAACATAAGCGTAACTGAGATAAGAATCTGTCTCAATGTCATTCCCAGTCACTATATCATCAACATGGTTTCACCATCTTCAGTCCAAATAAAGGTGCTTTGGTTATGTTAAGAGAGTCAAGGTGAGAAAAAGCTAAAAAGTGTACAGAAGCAAACATTCTGCAAGTAACACGTTTCTATACATTATGTGAAGATACATTTGGTAAATAATACTAACATCATTTGGCAATAAACAAAATAGAGCAAGAGAAGAATTGTGTCATATATACAGGGATGCAATCCCCAAAATTATGCCCAATAAGTGATCAAATGGCCACTATATGCCATTTTGGTCACAGAATGAAGCATAAACTAATTTAATCTTCAACTTGTAGGTGGATAGGACTAAACAGCCAGACTGCCAAAACACCAAGACAATCACTACAAAGAATAGATATAAAGGTGAAAAATATAAATCTGGATGTAATGTGAACTAACAGCACCACATCAGCTTTGGGAACACACCAGGCAAAGTGTATACAAAAATCTTCACAATAAATCTGGAGATGTTTATTGAAAGACAAAAAATAACTTCAAAAAAAAACAAAAAACCACCAGTTGTTAGGATGTTACCCACAGAGTCTGCGTAGGAGAAGGCAGGAAACAAATGGATGTCAACCTCACACATTTGGGCACCAAGTGATTATTTCCTTCCCATTGACTAAAGTGGAGTGAGAATTATCAAGTAATCCATTGCAGCATCAGAAAGCTTGTGTCCATCTACTGTTTACTGATGAAAAAATTAACCTTAGACAGTTTTACCTTCCAAACTTCTGATTTTTCATATGATTCCATGCAGCTCTGGTGACCAGGAATGACCCCTTCAAATGAACTCTATGAATTATATCTACAATCAAATTAGTTGAACAGACATTTGATTCTTTTCTCTTTTGTGGCAAAATAAATATGCAGTTTCTACTTTCTCCAAGAAAAAAAAGTAAGAAGCCTAGTTAGCTTCTTCTCACTTCATTCACACTCAACTAATTTAATCACAGTCTGGACATCTGCATTGCGTTTTTAAAATCATTTTGAAATGCTGTGGGATGGGCATTTGAACTGACTAGGCTGGTCTCCCTGCTCCCCTTCTTGTCCTGTGTGCAGCTCTAGCACATGAAGCTCATGGTATCACAGACCCCCTGTGCTTAAGCACAGCCACGGGCTGTATTTTCCTGCAGTTCCTGCCTCTTACTGGCAGTCTTTTGGGGACTTATTGGATGCTCATTCCCCATCACTTCACTGAGGGGTATTTGCTTGCTGTCCTGTTCTAACTGTCATTGGGCACCGCAGCTTCACACCACATTTCCCTTGTTATAGGTTTTGGGTGTTGTCTGTCTTTCTGGACTGCTGAGGGTTTCAGGGGTTTCTCTGGGTCACAAATGCATTTTTCCCACATGGAAAAATTGGTGCAAGATTCCCATGTGGGTTTTTCCTGACAGCCTTAACCAGAAGGTCTGGTTTTTATGAGTGCTTCCCCCCACCCCCTCCCTGGAGATAGGGGCAACATTTGCAGGAGTCCAGTGTGGATTGCAACACGGATCCAATGTGAAAGCTGATAACAAATTAAGCATCTTGGGGCTGAGATTTGCAGGCCAAGTGTGAATCTCTAAGGTCAGGTACAAACACACACACTCCAATCTGTGCCCCTCACACTCTCATGAGGATGGGGTGGAATTTACTTAACTAGTGAAGGTTTCTAGATGCTAAGTCAACTTCAAAGTTAAGCAACTTACCCCAGTCTTCATCACTTATCCTAGCAAATGAACGGTCCCTCAGAATCCTAAATACATTGTCAGGAAAACAAAAAAGGAAGGTGAATATGTATTTAAACAAAAGGATTAGAATATGGTACAACAATGGGGAAAAGCTACTTTCATATTTACTTACCCAGCATTGTTTATAACAATATCTGCAAAGAACACAAAAACGAAACATTTTAAGTATGAATGAGTATGAATCTGCTTTAACTCTGCTCCTGCCTTCAAAATCTAGGTTACAAACGCACACATACAGTTTGTTATAATTGTTAAATAGTCACTTACTCATACTGCCTAGGGCTGTTCCAGAATTAGGAAGTGCATAGCTTTCCTTATGTTTCAAAGTATTTTTGGACATGTAGTCCCAGTTTGCCACAGGCTGCAGTGACGCCTCATAAGTAGACGCGGGTGTTGAGATGACAACACTAAGCACTGATAGGAAGGTGCCATAAACCGGCCCCTTCCTCAGTGACATCATGCTCAAGTTTGTAGTGATGAGACCACCCAGATCAATGATGCTACTTGCTTCAAATTCTGAACTACATGATTTATGGTAACAAAAAAGCTGGAATGCTCCCAAACTCAAAGTGAGTGGCAACATGGACAAAGAGTCAGAAAGCCTGTAATGTATCTCAGACCACAAAACCAATAATAAGGCAAGAGAGAGAGCTTCAGAACATCCACTCAGTTTTTCATCTCTCACTGCCTAGGTTTCCGTTCTGCACATGCTACCCTGAGCATAAAGGAATGTGGACATCAGGTCAGGAGAGAGAAATATACAGAAGGGGAAAACTGTATAGTTTAAGGGGGAAATGAAACAGAGAGGAAACAGAGGGACAAGATGGAAAATAATAAAAGGATTGAAGAAAACAGTAGAAAGAAGGAAATGGCTGGAAATAAAAGGAGAGAATGAAAACAGAAGACAGAAGTGGGAAGAGAGGGCAAGAGATAAGTGAAGAAATGGAAGAAAAATTAAACACACAGCTTAATGCTTTGTAGAGTTTTATTTGCGTTTGTTCTAATCCATTGCTCAGCTCTGACCAAATACCATTTCCAGGTACTCAGCCAAAGTAAAAAGGTTAGATAATGATTATGCCTTTAATACTGGCAAGCATTTACAGAACAAAAACATTATTAAGAAAATGTTTGCGACCTTTTACTCTCTGTAGCACCACAACAGTCTATTCTTCACTAAGATAAGGCAAAAGTAAAGAGAATTACTCTAATGTTACTGAGCATCTTTAACTCTTCATGAATCTCTTCAACATTCTTTCAATTCTGTTCATCAGGGATTAAATGACTAGCAACAATGTCACACCAATAAGGAAATAAACAGTATGATAAAAGAAAACAGATCAAAGTTCAAAGTTTCCTCTCTATTTATGGGTATCAATAATTCTGTCTTTTAGATATACCAGAGCAAGTCAGAACTATGCTTCCTTGCACTATCTTCAGCAAAAGGGCAAGACAGACATTGTGGAGTAGACTGCATTATTAAAAGCAAACATAAAACAGAGCCAAGAAAAATGTGAAATGATATCCACTTCCTTTAAGACTTCATATATTGTTTTAAGGAATAACACTGAACAAAAATCAAGATTTCAGGAACAAGTCACCACGCTTTGGAAGTGTATTTTCTCTGCCTTGGAATGCAAGTTCTCTTTTATCCTGGAATAATGATAAACTGAAATGACAGTCCAGCCCAGAATATGGATTATCATAGATTCAGTACTGCTAAGATGTCTGGGTTGCTCTGTTCACTTTCCAAGGTGTAGGTCTAATCTTTTGGGTATTGTTCTACAATGACAGTAGGCAAGTGTCTGGAATAATCTTTGAGAGGACAACTTGGTGATAAAGTAGAGGGGACTGATCTTCACAGAAATGGAGATCTACTGGGGAACCATAAATAATGGCAAACCATTATTTGCCAACTAACTTTAGAGAAGACCTGTAAGGAAGGTCCAAAAATTGGGTAATAACTTGAAAGACCATATTACCTGACATATGCTTATTTTTAAGTGGAGAGGCCCACTGGGGAGAGCTGAATTCTCATTTGTTGGCTTCTGTTTTGTTTATTTGTTTTGGAAGGGGAAGATGAAGAGTGATGTGTATAAATAAATTCACCTTCTGCTTTTCTTTAAATCACATCAGTATTTACATTAAAAGAACAACAATCACCTTCAAAGCCAGTCAGTTTCAAAAAACTAAATCATACAAGTTCCAGGTTGTCAAACTTCTCCCAAGTTTCCCTGACAAATGTTGTGATTCTTAAAATTACTTTAAAAAAAAAAATATGTATTTCACCTTCTGTTTCTCTGTGAAAGAACCATATTAGCAAGGGAAACTGTGAAACTGATTATATACCAAGTGCTGTCAAATGCACAAATTTTTAAAGTAATAATTAGGTGTTGCTAGGAATAATAGTAAGCAAAAAATTTTTGCAAGGAAATTTTATTTCTGAATCATTGGTCTCCCTTTAATAAAGAGTGTTAAGAGCAGCAACTTGCTACCTTAAAACAGAGAGATAAAGGGACTCAGAGTTCCTTTCTACCCTGTGTAAAAAGAGAGATGATGTAAACTTTTAAATATTCCTGACAGATTCAGCCCCTACAGAAGTCATCCACAATGACCACAGTGCACATTATGGAGTGGGTACCATTGTCTGTCTTGTAGGAAAAGGTGTGTGGCCTCTAACAGCTAGAGAGCCAGAATGACTGGCTAAGGCAGCTTCAGATCAGGTTTCTGTGGGGATGCTGACCAACCCCCATAGGTAAATGGAAGAGAGAGGGGCACTATTTAGGTCCACAGCAGTGCAGGAAAGGCCCTCTTTTATCTGGACCAAGTGGAATAGCATCCACCCTCCCATCTTTGGAAGTAGCTAAATAGCAGGTTTTGTCATGATCTGCTGTGGGCACTACACTAGTCGCTCCTTTCTCAGGGGGCTGGGAAGGACTTTTTCCCTCACTGCCAGATTACTCAAGGCAAAGTGTGGGGGGCTTTTTGCCTTTTCCACAGCGGGTTGGGAGCTTAGCTAGGATGAACACGAAACGGGGATTGGGCTAAGATGTCATAACTCATTACGTAATCATGGGGCCAATGTTTGGTGCAGGTACCTCACAGGGAAAGATGATGGTGAGCAGATCAAATGAACTGGTAAAGGATTTCAAGGGGTTATTATTTAAAGGAGCAGAAATAGGGAAAGATTCAGGCCTCCTCTAACTGGTACAGGAGGGAATCAACTCCCCCACTCCTTTATAGCCCCCCTTAACCTTCAATCAAGGTGGCTGGGTCCCAGCAGTGGATTGGCTGGGGAGCAGGATGGGTAAAGAGGGATCGCTGACAGCAGCTTGTCCTAGTATGTGTAAATGACTATGGAATTACCTGCACTGTACACTTATGTGCTGGGCACTCCCAGATATTTATGAATAAAGTTGCGTCCTAATTATACCACATCTAGTGTGTCCTGTCCACCTTCCAGCATAGCTGGACAACACTTATTTACAGAAAAAGATGTACTGTCATTTATACATATTCAAGGAACAGTGTTCCTTCCATAAACACTCTAAATGCTCAAAATAATTACTTAGATAAATCTTGCAATTTTCTTTTATATTAGCAACTGCTAATCTCTAGTTACTGGGAAGCGGCTTTTACATTTGTTTAGGACTACAGAGAATAGAACATCACAATCCTGAATTTAATTACACTGAATTTCCTGTACATGCTATCACTAACTCTCAATTATTAACTGCGCTGCTTAAGATGACTTTGCATTCACAAACAAACAAGTTATAAGTTAATAATTATACCTATTCTCCCAAAAGCTTCAAGGGCTGTCTGCACAAGCTTCTCACCAGCCTCCACTGAATCTGTAAACAAAACAGGCAGTGGTGTGATCTCCAAATAAAATCATTTATTAGTTACACAGCCACATATTACTGTATACAACGGAATGTGATGCACTTAAAAAGAAAAAGTGAACTGCTCATGTGAAATCCCTATGGGGTAAAATGAAATTTTAGCCATTGCAGGCAATTAGCCCACTGTAATTCCTGCACAAGCCAAACAGTGAAGCATTTTATAATTACATGAAAACCAAGAAGCTAAACTCACTAGAAACAGGGAGCCTAGTTGCTGTGTTGGCTAAATGATAGGCTTGCTACGTCACAGAAAACACTACCTTTTGCGAGGGGGGGGGGAGGATGCTCCCTCCCTCCAGCATACAGGTGCCAAGAGTTTAAGTGAATAAAGGGATCAGAGATTTCATTTCATTGCTTTATGTCTCCATCTCCTCCAGCCTCCGAACAATGTTTTATCTCACTGAATGAACTAAATTACTAATAGTATTGGAGCAGCCCTTTGTCACAAACTGTTACCTTTCCATTTGGTAACAGCTCAATGTACTATTTCCATAAATGAAGTGGCCTTATTAAATCTATTACGGAAAATAACATACCATAGTTAGCTACTGCTTTTCCTCCTTTTGCTCTTATTTCTTCAACAACTTTGTCAGCCGCTGAGGAGCTTTTGCCATGTCCTTTGAAGTCACCTCCCAGATCATTCACTGCATAACACAAAAAATAAATTCTTGACCAATCGATGCTCATATGTTTCAGTCTCTTCTCATCCTGCAGCTACTAAGGTTTCTGGCTGATGTTATTAACGAGATTCACTGCAGCTGATTTCTACTGGTAATCTAAGTTATTTGGACAAGAGCAAACAGTTTGACACTCTACTGCAGGGATGGGCAAACTTTTGGGGGAATAGAAATTGTATGGCAGGCCATGAATGCTCTCAAAATTGGGAATGGGGTACAGGAGGGGGTGAGGGCTCTGGTTGGGGGTGCAGGCTCAGAAGTGGGGCTAGGGATGAGTTTGAGGTGTAGGAGGGTGTTCTGGACTGGACCGAGGGGATCAGAGGGGGATCAGAGCTGTGGCAAGGGTGCGGGAAGGGGTGCAGGCTCTGGGCTGAGGATGAGAGGTTTGGGGCACAGGAGGGTGTTCTGTGCTGGGGTTGAAAGGTTTGGAGAGCGGGAGGGGAATCAGGGTTGGGGAAGGGGGGTTGGGCATGGGAACAATAAGTGTTCATGTAGACATGCCCTGAGGTAACAATTTGTGAGGTACAGAAGAGATGTTTCATCGCTATTTGGGTGATTTACTTTCTCTGCCAAGCTTGATCTCTCCAATGGTATTGTTATTGTTCAACACGATTAAAAATCTAGATATCATACAGTCACACTCATTAGAACTAGTCTAGTCCTCCAGTAGCATTTGCTTGTGCTACTGAATGATCACTGAGGCTGTGCCTTGAGTACATTTCATTTCTGATCCTTCTTCAAGCCAAGCTAAAAATAATCTCTGAATTGGGCTGCATTCATGTGCTTGGAGCTTCTTTCATAAAGTTAATCACAGAAAACCTACATTTTGACAGTGGAGTGCTATGCAACAATGAGAAGAGTGTTTCAACTCAAGCAATATATACTCTGAGGAAGGTACTTGAAAGCTCTTAAATATCTATATACAGTGGAACTGGTTGTGGACTTGAATAGTATTTAAATGTGATTTTAAGGATAACTATTGACAGAGGTCACTCTCCTTTTCCTCCTCACTCAATACCATGTAAAGTAGTCTACCAGCTTATCTATTTGTTCATTCTCATTATGGGTCTTTTTCTATAAAAGAACTGGGCCAAAATACAAAGTCAGGATACTGACACTGTTAATGGCAGTTACGATTGCCTAGTGATTCTGGGATTCATATAGTCAATGACTGCTTCAAGCACCAGGATCTACTTCTTTTCCATGTACACTTCTTCAGATTTGTCATTTTTAAGGGCTTGTCTATACGGTAAGTTACTGTGCTGGAAGCCAGCGTGTGAATCCACAATGCATATCTTGCCGGGACTTTCATTGCACTGTAGCAATGTCCACATAAGACGTTACTGCACAGCAAGATGGTGCTCTACAGACTAACATCCTGGCTTTCAGTGCAGCAACTTGCCATGTACACAACCCCTAAAGTTACATTTTCAGGCAGAAGGACCAAGATAGTCTTTTACTACTGTAAGTTCCAGCACTGCTCTTTCTAACTTTTGCAAGACCTCAAACAATGAGTATTCAGTAACGTGACAATTAAGTCCAAAATGAAATACAATGCACCCACAAGTCTACCTTTTTCATCATAATTTACAAATTCAAGTTTATTGTGGTTTGGCAAACTAGAATAAAGTTACAATGTGAAAAAGGCCTTGTTTATACTAGAAACAAACTGACCAGATATTTAACCAGATCAGTTACTGCCCTGGTTTAAACCAGTGCAACTCTCTAACTGACATGAAGGGTTAAACTAGTTTAACCCTTTGTTTAAATCAGTTTAGCTTTTGCCAGTAAATTTACCAATTTAAAATAAATCAATGTAAGCAAGAATTAAACCAGTTTAAGTGTGTCTATACTGGGGGGTTCCACTAGTTTAACTAGACTGATTATTAAACCGATCTAGATCATTTATTTCACTCAAGGCTGTCTCAATACATTAATAGAAGAACATAATTAATCTAACAACCAACTGAAAAAATTATCTATTTACAAAACTAAAGAAGATTAAAATGATCCAAATATGGTTCTACTCCAAAAGGCTACTTTATAAAGATGGTACCTCCTTACCCAATAAATCTGCTGGTTTGTGCATACGAAGTCGTATTTGCATACTTCAGTCAGCAATATTTTTTCTTTTTTTTTTTTTATTGTCCTGCACAGCTAACACTGAGTAAGCTATATTACATAGTCTTGAGATCATCAACAGAATGTTACTAACCAAGCATCAATTACATCTATAGAACTCCAGGGAAAACAGTGGGCTTGCATACTCAGGCCACGTCCACACTACAGAGTAAAATCGAAATTAATAAAATCGATTTTATAAAACAGGTTTTATAAAATCGATTTTACGCGTCCACACTAGGGCATATTACGTCGGTGGTGTGCGTCCATGGTCCCAGGCGTCCATCGATTTCCGGAGCGTTGCACTGTGGGTACCTATCCCATAGTTCCTGCAGTGTTCCCTGACCCTTGGAATTATGGGTTACTACCCCAGTGCCTGATGGGGCAAAAATCACTGTCGTGGGTGGTTCTGTGTACAGCCTCACCCCCCTCCCTTCCTGAAAGCAGCAGACAGCCATTTCGCACGTTTTTTACTGGGTGAAGTGAGCAAACGCCATAGCACAGCAAGCATGGACCCTGCTCTGATCAGTACCGTGATCGTGGATGTTGTAAACAGTTCACGCATTCTCGTGCTGTCTATGCTGAACCATGAACTGCAAACGCAGGAGAGGAGGCGGCAGCTACGGCAGCGCGGCGACGAGAGTGATGAGGACCTGGAGACTGATTTCTCCGAAACCGTGGGCCCCCGCGCTTTGGAGCTCCTGATGGTAATGGGGGAGGTTCTACCCATTGCTCGCCGATTTTGGGCCCGGGAAACAAGCACAGACTGGTGGGACCGCATAGTTTTGCGGGTGTGGGACAATTAGCAGTGGCTGCGGAACTTTCGCATGCGTAAGAGCACTTTCTTTGAACTTTGTGACTTGCTTTCCCCTGTCCTGAAACGCCATAATACCAGGATGAGAGCAGCCCTCACAGTGGAGAAGCGAGTGGCAATAGCCCTCTGGAAGCTTGCAACGCCAGACAGCAACCGGTCAGTCGGGAATCAATTTGGAGTGGGAAAATCTACTGTGGGGGCTGCTGTGTTGCAAGTAGCCAAAGCAATCATTAAGCTGCTGCTATGAAAGGTTGTGACTCTGGGAAACGTGCAGGTCATAGTGGATGGCTTTGCTGCAATGGGATTCCCTAACTGTGCGGGGGCCATAGATGGAACCCATATCCCTATCTTGGCACCGGAGCACCAGGGAACCCAGTACATAAACCGCAAGGGGTACTTTTCAATGGTGCTGCAAGCACTGGTGGATCACAAGGGACGTTTCACCAACATCCACGTGGGATGGCCAGGAAGGGTTCATGACGCTCATGTCTTCAGAAGCACTACTCTGTTTAAACAGCTGCAGCAAGGGACTTACTTCCCAGACCAGAAAATTACAGTTGGGGATGTTGAAATGCCTGTAGTTATCCTGGGGGACTCAGCCTACCCCTTGATGCCATGGCTCATGAAGCCATACACAGGCAGCCTGGACAGTGGTCAGGAGTTGTTTAACTACAGGCTGAGCAAGTGCAGAATGGTGGTAGAATGTGCATTTGGCCGTCTAAAAGGTCGCTGGAGAACTTTACTTACTCGCTCAGACCTCAGCCAAACCAATGTCCCCTTTGTTATTGCTGCTTGCTGTGTGCTCCACAATCTCTGTGAGAGTAAGTGGGAGACCTTTATGGCAGGGTGGGAGGCTGAGGCAAATCACTTGGCCGCTGATTACATGCAGCCAGACACCAGGGCGATTAGAAGATCACACTAGGAAGCGGTGCGCATCAGAGAAGCCTTGAAAATGAGTTTCATCATGGGCCAGGGTACGGTGTGACTGCTGTGTTTCTTTCCCCTTCATGAACCTCCCCCCCTGTATTGACTCCTGCTGCAAGCAACCTACCCTCCACCCTTCCATAACAGCTTGCTTATGGAAATAAAGTTACTATCTTTTAAAAACCTTGTATTCTTTGTTAAAAGTCAGTCCCTGTAAGCAACCCACTCTCCCTCTTGCTTTAAAAAGCATGTAATTATAAAAAGAGTAAGAGAAATAAAAAGGTACCCCGGGAGTGGTTTGGGAGGAGTATAGGAGGGAAGAAAAAGGCCATTAAGGACATTTCAATGTAATGACAGCCTTTTGGTTGGACTGTCCACGGGGGTGGAGTGGGCAGGTGCAGAAAGCCTTCCCCCACGCGTTCTTACACGTCTGGGTGTGGAAGATATGGAACATGGCAAGTACTGAGAGAGGTTAAACATGGGCTAGAGTGGCACTCTGTGACCCCGCAGCTCTTCCACCAGACTTCGGAGGATGTCAGTTTGATCGCGCAGCAGCTCCAGCGTTGCATCCCGCCACCGCTGATCTTCCTGCCTACACCTCTGATCTTCCTGCCGCCACATCTCATCTCGAGCGTCCCTCCTATCCTCACGTTGGTCCCTCCTGTCCTCACGTTCACTGGCATCTTTCCTGTACTTTGCTACCACGTCTTTCCACTCCCCCAGATGAGCTCTTTCATTGCGGGTTACTGCTATGATTTCTGTGAACATCTCATCCCGTGTCCTCTTCTTCCTCCTCCTCCTTATCTGAGCTATCCTTCGGACTGGAGTAGGGAGGCTTGAAAAATGTGCAGCTGCATGAGTGGGGGAAAAGAGTGATAGAAGGATCATAAGAGATACATTTCACAGAACAATGGTTATACTCTTTCACAGAGAACTACACTATTCACCGTACGTAGCACGTCACTTCACTACAAGGTCGCCTTTGGATTCTTTTAGTATTTAGTGCCTGCGGCTGTGGTGTAACAGATCAACACAGACGCAGGTCCGGGGATTACAAATCAGCTTGCAGGTGGACATGGTAAGGCATACATCTAATGGCAGATCACCCTACAACCTCACCCTTTCCCCCTACCCCTGGCTATTAGCAGGTAACATTCATGCTGGGCAGCCAAACTGCTAAAAAGCACATCTTTCACTTTTTTTCTTATGCCATCAGAAAGGTTAAGCACTAGAGGAAATTGTGAATTGTTTTCCCCCCCACTTTGCATGTCTGCTGTAATGGCAGGTCACTGAAACCTTACCCCCTCCCCCGGCAATTAGCAGCGAAAATTCCTGCTGCCCAAATGCTAAAAAGCTCAGCGCCATTAGAGACACCTCCTCGTAGGAATGGGCAGCTTTTTCCCTTCCCCCCGCATGGCTAACTGCAAGGGAAGGATTTCTTTTAAGCCATAGGAAAGCATTACCGTAGGAATGGTCATCTCTGTCCCCTTAATAAAATACATTAATTTTTACCAGGTGACCATGAACGATATCACTCTCCTGAGGATTACAGACAGAGAAAAAGAAATTGAAAGTATGCTTCTTGAATGCCAGCAATCCCCGGGACCATACGCAGCTAGGCTTTGTCATGCAATGATACCCGATTACGTGCTCCAGGCATGGCGTGGTAAAGTTTCATACCATGGTGGACGGAATAAGGCTGCCCTGCCCAGAAAGCTTCTGAAAAGGCTTTTGGGGTACCTCCAGGAGTGCTTCATAGAGATGTCCCTGGAGGATTTCCGCTCCATCCCCAGACATGTTAACAGACTTTTCCAGTAACTTTAATGCCAGCTAATGCATGCAAGCCCTCATGGCAAATCAATCATTAAAAAACGCTTGCTTTTAAACTATGTTTTATATTTACAAAGGTACACTCACCAGAGGTCGCTTCCATGGCTTCATTGTCTGGGCTAGTGGCTTGGGAGGGCTGGGAGGGTAATTCTGTCTGGGTGAGAAAAAGCTCCTGGCTGTTGGGGAGAATGGAGTGCTATGTGCGCTCTGCAAGATCATCCTCCTCTTCCTCCTCCTCATCTTCCCCCTCCGCAGAATCCTCAGCAACGGCTGAGATTATTACCCCCACCTCGGAATCCACAGACAAGGGGGGGCTTGTCGTGGCGCAGCCCCCTAAAATTGCATGCAGCTCCGCATAGAAGCAGCATGTTTTTGGCCCATATCCTGATCTGCCATTTGCTGCTTTGGTTTTCTGGTACGCTTGTCTGAGCTCCTTCACTTTAACTCTGCACTGCACTGAGTCCCTGGTATGGCCTTCTCTGCTTCATGGCATTAGACATTTTTTCAAAAGTTTTTTCATTTTGTCTACTGGAACGCAGTTCTGATAGCACAGAATCTTCTCCCCATACAACGATCAGATCCAATAACTCCTGTGTGGTCCACGCTGGAGCTCTTTTCCTATTCTCAGGAGACTGCATTGTTACCTGTGCTGCTGAGAGCTCCACGCTGGCCAAACAGGAAATGCAATTCAAAAGTTCCCGGGGCTTTTCCTGTATACCTGGCCAGTGCAGTAGAGTTCCTTTACCTGTCCAGAGCGGCCACTGGTGCACTGTGGGATACCTCCCGGAGGCCATTAACTTCGATTTCCGTCCACACTAACCCTAAATCGATTTAGTAATATCGATTTTAGGGTTACTCCTTTCGTTCAGCTGGAGTACAGAAATCGATTTTAAGACCCCTTAAAATCGATTTTAAGTGCCTTGTAGTGTGGACGGGTACAACGTTAAATCGATTTAATGCTGTTTAAATCGATTTAACGCTGTAGTGTGGACCAGGTCTCACCATTACCAGCATAAATGGAAGAGTAACAAGTGTATCTAATTTAACCTACAGAACCTTACAGTGTGAAGTGCAAGATGGAAAGAAGCCAGCTTTACTCTCAGACCCAAGGGCTGGCAGTTAGAAAAAAGAACTTTTTACTTTTGAATTCTATCACATTAAATATAGAAGATATGAAAGCACAATGAACATGGAATCCCACAATGCTAGTTTTAGCGTCTTTTTCAGGGATACTGTAAAGAACCTCCTCTCTTGACAACATTTCTCTGTTCACAGCTGCATGAATGCTACTGTAAAGTCTGAGTATTGGCTAAAGGAGACAAGATAACCTTACAGTATATAAAAAAATACATTTGTCTTTACCATTTTTATTTTCTCATTGCATTAAATATTCAATTGATTCAAATAGTCAAATACTGAAAGAGATAAAGGAGAGAATATCAGAGTTCAAAAATACGTGTTTAACATAGCCCTATATTTGCCATTTAAATCAAGAGGAAAATTGATATTGTTTCATAATAGAAGTGACTGCCACATGAGAGAGGAATTCTGTGAAGATTCAGTGAAAAGGGGATTTGGTTTTCTGGAATATAGCATTATCCCTAAGAAGTTAAATGAAAGACATTTGGCTCTGCTGCTCTGTGAAATAATTCATCTGGATTGATGAAATACATTAAAATGGTATCCCAAAAGACTTGTTCTATAAAACATCCCTGAATTAAAGGGTAGCATGAAATTAACTTTCACATACAGTAACTCAATGATTAGTACAAAGAAGTCATGTTGCTGAGTGCTGTGCTGAACCAGTTAACTAAAAAAATCTATTTAGCAAAGTAGCTTAATCGCATGCTATTTCAGGCTAGAACAACAGGTTATTCACTGCTGCAGATTTCCCCTTTCATGAATTCAACTTGCAATGTTATCCAGAAATGAGACTGCCATATAAAAATCAACTTCACAGCTACTGCTACTAGATTATGTTATGGATGGCTAGGGTTGGGAATCTGAGCAGCACACAGATTAAAAGTATCCACCTTAATCCACTCAAACTGTACAAACACAAATCCAGCAATATTCTGCAGAAAATTTAAGACTTAATGAACAGAGGCTCAACAAATAGTTAGATGTTGGATCAGAGAAACCGCATAGAGGATTAAATACCACTCCATGGTAAAAACCTATAACCCTTGTATCATCATATCATGAGTGATCAAGTGGTATATTAGAGGCCACTTTTGACATAACGTTGCAAGAGGAAGTCTTGTCATATGTGGTCAAATAGGTGTTGATTGGACAAAGTCACAACAGTATGTGCAAGCACTATCAGTTCTTTATGTGGTTAAATTACCAATTCTGTCTTTCTACTCTCAGTTTCATTAAACTTTCTTGGGTCATTTGATCTAATTTGCCTGTAACAGCATATGTAAGTTGACAGTTTCTCCTTATTCAGGATTAACTATGCAGAGCTGGACAGTATTTGAATGGAAAGCTTTTAATGCAAAAGTTCCCAAAATGTGAAAACCCAGTGGCCCAACAGTATTTGCTGGTGCTCTTTGAAAAGCTGTGGTCACATGTGACAGCTATTACAGACACATGGAGTGCCTTTGTGATAAATGAAGGGGGCAGTAGCTCCCTTTGATGGATACCCAGACAGCCAATTAGCTGTAAAATCCCTCTTGGTGGCTGTTCTCTGCTTGTTTTACCTGTAAAGGGTTAACAAGCCACAGGTAAAAGAAAAGGAGTGGGCAGCTGACCAGGAAAGCCAATGGGAAGGCTACAACTTTTTAAAATGGGAAAGAAACTTTCCCTTTGTCTGTTGCTCTCTGAGCTGAAAAAACAGGGCAGCAGGAATGCTGTGTAAAGTTTAAACCAGATATAAAAATTATCAGATCATACCTAGAACTACTTTTAACAACCCAAAGTTGTAAGTAGATCAGAACATTTACCTAGACGTGATCAGGTTTATTTCTGTTTATTTTTTAAGGCTTGTGGATCTCCTCTGTGCTAACCCCAGGGTAATCTTTAAGCTAACCCTCCAAGAAAGCTATTCTGTGTGCTTAATTTTTGGAATTGCTCTTTTAAAATCTAGCAAAAGCCTAAGTTCCAAATTTATTTTTTTCCTTTTTGTTTTTCATAAAATTTACTTTTTTTAAGAACAGGACTGGATTATTGGTGTCCTAACAGGTTTGTGCATGTTGTTTGATTAACTGGTAGCCACAGTTAATTTCCTTTGTTTCCTTCCAGCTGGGGGGTGAAAGGGCTTGAGGGTACCCCACAGGGAGGAATTCTCAAGTGCTCCTTCCTGGGTTCCAAGGGTTTTTTTTGCATTTGGGTAGTGGCAGCATTTACCAAGCCAAGGTCAGAGAGAAGCTGTAACCCTGGGAGCGTAATACAAGTCTGGAGTGGCAAGTATTAATTTTTAAAATCCTTGCGGGCCCCCACTTACTACACTCAAAGTGACAGAGTGAGGATTCAGCCTTGACAGCCTTGAGACCACTGTACAACTTGATTCACATATCTGTATAAGCTAGGGTCTATATTTTAGGTCCAAGGATGAGTTACAGGAGTTTTCTGCAGGAACTATAGCCACAGGGTGACTGTAACAATCAGGGTCCAGACACCCCAAAGGGAGAACAGAAGGTTTAAACCCCCTTAAAAAAGCAGCTATATCAACAGATTGCATACAGTGTTATTGTACCCATAAATATAGATCCATTAAGATCTTTTAGAAAAGCTTGTTTTTTGAAAGCTTATGTTCTAAATTTAATAATCACGAGATATGTATACAAGCTGTAGTTATGAAGTTACCTATTTGCATACATAGAGAACTGTGCTTTTAAACTCCACCACACATCAGAGAGGTGAGCAATTGGATAGAAAGAGGTACCTCCCAAGCTTGCTGTTTATACACAAGCGGACTCGAGTAACAATCCACTGTACAACCCAGAAAAAGACAAATGATTGGCCGTTAGAGTTAATGGAAAGACACTGAGTCACCTGGGAATTTTCCTATTTTGAATATCTATAGTGACTAAAAAAAAAAACCACACACCCTGCAAACCCTTTTTAAAAAAGAAGAGGGACAAGACACTAGGTGGGAAGCAGTCTATAAAATGGTGGATGCTCCCTATAGCTAGGTGGTACAGTGAGAAACTGTTCAAAGGAAATAGGCAAATTGTATTAGAACAGGGATTTTATCTAATATGGAACTGGAAAGACTGATGCATATTTGCATTTATTTACTGTGTAACTTGTGTGTTTGCCTTCCCTTATTATCCCTAGATAATACTTAGGCTCTGTCTATACTGGCAAGTTTCTGTGCAGTAAAGTAGCTTTCTGCGCTGTAACTCTCAAGACACTGCCAAGCTACTTAGTGCACAGAAACTGCACAGTTGTAGCACTTTAAAAAAAAAAAAAATTAAACACCCCGATGAGAGGCATACAGCTTTCTGCGCCAGAGCTAGTGCTGCAGTGCCAGTGTAGACACCATGGCAATTACAGAGCTGCAATTGGCTTCCAGGAGGGTTCCCACAATGACTGTTCTCACCTCTCTAGTCATCAGTTTGAGCTCTACTGCCCTGCCCTCAGGTGACCAACCATCATCCCCACCCAGTAAATTCCTTTGGAAACTTGAAAGTCCCCTTCCTGTTTGCTCAGTGATGCATGCAGTCGTCTCAGAGCACCTTTCCAGGTGGCCAGGCCTGCTCCATGCAATCCCACGCTTCGAGCAATGCAGAGCTGCTGGGCCTCATCAGCATTTGGGGAGAGGAGGCTGTCCAGTCCCATCTATGCTCCACACGTAGCCATTATTATGCCTACGGATGGATTGCACGATGCATGATAGAAAGGGGTCATGAACAGGACACACTGCAGTGCACGATCAAAGTGAAGGAGCTGCGTAACACCTACCACAAGGTGCGGGAGGTAAACCGTTGCTCTGGTGCTGCGCCCATGAGCTGCCGGTTCTACAAAGAGCTGGAAGAGATACTTGGTGGCAACCCCACCTCAACTGCGAAGGCCACTGTGGATATTTCGTTGGCTCTCGTGCCACTTGAGAGTGGACAAAGCCAGGAGGAGGAACTCTTGGATAAGAATGTGGAAGGGGAGAGGGACCCAAAGGCAGAGGATGACTTGGAGGCCAGAGATGCATGCTGCCAGGAGCTCTTTTCTACCCTGGAGGAGCCTAGCCAGTCCCAGCTGTCAGAGACTGGCAAAGTGCAAACATGAGAGGAGGCAGAGCTGCTTTGTTTCTTGCCCCATTAACGGTAACTTTCCTGTACCACTGCACTGTCCCAGGAGATGGGGGGGGGGGCACTGCTGCACACAGGTGAGCCGCATAGGGGCCAGGGGGGAAGCCAAAGGCTTGGAGAAGACCCTCCCTTAATTCCCTGCTCACCCTCAGCAGTGAGATATCTTCCATAATGATCACAGCCTGTGGAAAGCGTGGGGACAGGAATGGTATTAGCCGCCCCCCACCCTACAGTGCTGAGCCACGTGCCCAGTGCAGAGCATGGTCTAGGAAGAGTGATTTACCCTGCTCCTGTGGCTGCTCACCATTTTGGGGATCTTGTGGCTCATGTGTGCTAGCCTGGGGTCAGCTAGTTAGTGACAGGTGTGTGAGTTCTGGCTGTGCTTTAAAGCACTGAATCAGTGTTGTCCGTTGCAAACAATTCTGTTTCTGTAAAATGTTGCATTTAAACTTCACAGAGATGAACTTGGGAACCCAGCCTCCCTCTTTGTTAGCAGCAGCAGAACGGCTGTGCAGAATTAGAAAGCAGCCACGAAGAACTAAGGAGGACTTTCTGCGAGAGGTTATGATGCACTCCGCCACCGAGAAACAGGAATTGAAGGAGTAATGGGACAGAGAGAAGAGGGACTGAAAGGAGAATGCAGCACGACAGAATGAAGCCACAGAGTGGCTCTTAAACATTATGGAGTGCCAAGTGGACACGTTCCAGGCAATATTAGCTCTTCAAACAGAGCAGCTCTGCACCCACCCTCCCCTGCAGCCCCGCTGTCGCAAAACTTTTTCCTCACCCACCTCCCCCCAGACACCAACACAGTTTTATCAACCTCCTGGCTCCAGTCTCTACCCCCAACATTCCATGCCTCCCTCCTCACAGTCCAGCACTGTGGACTCTCACTCCCATTGCACTCAACACTCATCCCTCTGCAGTTTAGTCCTGCTGAAGTACAGTACCCACTGCCCTGTATTCCAAAGGAGAAGGCTGGATATGAGCCTTGGACATACACAAATCTTTAGCCATCCCAGGACCCCTCCTCCTCCTGGGACCTTCCCTTCCTCCACCCCCTTCCCTGCTGATGTATTTTTTCATTTGACTCTCTCCTCCAGTTGTTGTCTTTTAATAAAGATTGCTTTCAGACCAACACAATTCTTTTATTCTATTAAGTGAAAGCAAAAAGAGCACTGCAAAGCAACATACAATTATGTTAAACCCCCTTATTGCATCATGTGCACCAATCTCCTCGTAGCATTACAAGCACTGCAATCCCAAGCATAGCAACAAATATTAGTGGCTTTTACCTCCACATTGCCACCTCAAGGCATCCCTGATTCTCATGGCCCTGTGCTGCACCCCTCTAATAGCCCTGGTCTCTAGCTGTTCAAATTCAGCCTCCAGGTGCTGAGCTGCTGTGGTCCAGCCCCGAAAGAAGCATTCACCATTCCCTCCACAAATATTAAGGCGTGTACAGCACGCAGCTGTAAGCATTAGAATATGGTCATTGGCCAGGTTCAGCTTCTCACAGAGGCAGCGCCAGCGGGCTATGTTTAGAGTTCCTCCTCTCAAGTCCGCCTAACTCAGTGGAGAGCAGCCACATTGGGAAACAACACTCAAGTTGTTGTATTCACACTGATGCCCCCCCTCACTCATGCATGGCAATAAGAGTTCTCGGGGCAAGTGCCATGGTTCTAAGCACTGTAGTTAGATGAGTCACAGAATGAACTATTTCTCAGTGTATTATAGGAGAACCTGTCTGTATTTTCTGGGTGTGAGTGAACTGTGATAAGGCATTGGCGAACTAGCAACACTCAACTGATGCTAGTCTGTATCCCAGAGTGGATAAAAATCAATGACTAAAAAAAAAAAAAAAAAAGATTTTTTTTATTTAAAACAGGAGTTTTTTATTTTTATAAAATCCTTTTTGAGGAAAAAACCTAAAGATAGTTTAAATTCAGGTTTCAGAGTAGCAGCCATTGTAGTCTGTATCCGCAAAAAGAAGAGGAATACTTGTGGTACATTATACATTATAGCGCAAAGATATCGCATCATGGAATAGGGATTATAAATTCTAATTCTATAGTGTGAGACAATATATTCATGTAATGTTTAAGAAAAGTTTTGTAAATGAGTTCCAATAGTTCATGGATTAGGAACCCAACCTTATGGGGTTGCAGGAACTTTTATATAGATTATTTAGGTTAATCTTGCTATCTACCCAAGGGGACTCAGTCCTTAGTCTAGAAGATACCATCAGAGGGGCTTAGTTTTGCAGTTCTCAAACTGTGGATTTGTGTCTCCAGAGATAACATGCTTGTTAACAGCAAAAATGTTTTTAAATAATATATAGAGGTGAAAAAACAACAGACGTCAACAGTCTCTCTGCAAATTTGTGTACACAGAGTCAATCCCTTACCTCTCTCTAAAAGTGCAAAGTTTCAAAAAGCTCAATGAATAGAAGATTGTTGGGGGCTGAATAGATCTGGACAAGGAGAAGAAGTCTGGAGATAAATGTGAGAAGGGAGGGACAGGCAGTAGAAACAAAAGTGAAACTGTCTGAGCAGCATATTCCAGAAGTCTTGAGGTCTTTCTGCATGTAGCCTTCATTGATTTGAGATCTACCATACCATTCTCTCACTAGAAGGGAAAACCTATAATGGCAGCAGCCCGTAAAAGAGACCCAGTTTGGGAATATTTTAAATAAATTCTTCTACTTACTTGTGGGTAAGACAGGCATGCGTGCAAAATGCAAACAGTGCAACAAAGAAATGCAAGGCCTGGTTGCCCAAATGAAACAACATCATGAGAAGTGTTTCTTCTCAGGAAGAAGCAGCACTGAGGATGATGAAAGGAACATGTCTCAACATGCAAGATCTTCAGATTGGTAAACTTTCTTATTTCATACTTCTTTCTTAAGGATTGCCTGTCTTCCTTCTGGACTATTCTTGAATCCTCATGTTTGAGCAAGCAATATAGTTGTTACTCTACAGTACTATCATTTTATATGCAGTTGTGATAAAAAATAAATAGCTGAAATATGCGGATCTTCCTTTTACAATTTCACCTTTAAAGTAGTACTGAGTGTCAGTGAATGCAATGAGTAATACTAAATGAGCAGTATGGTGATAATTAAATAACTGCATTGACTTATTTTGTTTAGGGGAATCCATTCTCAACATACAGGATTCTGAAGACTATCCGCCTTCAAGATCACCATCATTTTCTATAGTTTCAGAGTTATCTACCAATGATAGTGTTTCAGTCACATCCTGTATATCACATAGCCTCAGTATATCACTTGTAGCAAAAAGAAAAAAAATCTCCATCATCCAGAAACAACCATAGGTAAGTTTGTGATAAGAACCAGCATATTACAAAAAGAAGTAACTGATTAAAAAATTGCCCGCTTTGTTTATGCAACAAACTCTCCTTTCTATATGATTGAGAGCCTACACTTCATTAACATGGTTCAGTCATTAAGACCAGGATACAGTCCACTCAACAGAGCAGATGTTGCAGGCAAATTGCTGGATAAAGTGTATGAAAGAGAAATTGGGCAGTGTGCAAAAGGTCTAGAGCAGGGGTCGGCAACCTGTGGCACACAAACTGATTTTTATTGGCACGCTTCTGCCAGATGGGGTCCCGGCCACCCGCCCTGCTCAGCCCGCTGCTAGCCTGGATAAACAGAACCCTCGGCCAGCAGCAGGCTGAGCGGGGCCACTGGCCAGGACCCTGGATGGCAGGAGCTGGCGGAACCCGAGACCGGCAGAGGGTGAGCCACTGCCACTCTGGTGTTCTGTCCACCACCCCGCTCAGACCACTAATCGTCGGGGGTTCCAGCCGCCAGCCCCATGCCAGCTGGGGTCTCAGCCCCCTGCTCCATTCAGCCCGCTGCCGGCCTGGGTGAACGGAACCCATGGCTGGCAGCAGGCTGAGCGGGGCCAGTGGCCAGGACCCTGGCTGGCAGGAGCCGGCGGATGGAACCCCAGATCAGCAGCAGGCTGAGCCACTCAGCCTGCCACCAGTCTAGGGTTCTGTCCGCTAGCCCCGCTCAGCCCAATGCCAGTCTGGGTGAATGGAACCCCTGGCCGGCAGCGGGCTGAGTGGGATTGGCAGCTGCGATCCCGACTGGCAGGAGCCGGCGGAACCCCAGACCGGCAGCGGGTCAGCTGCTACCGGTCTGGGGTTCTGTCTGCTACCCCGCTCAGCCCAAGTATGGTCTGGGGTTCCGGCCACCAGCCCCTTGCCAGCCGAGGTCCCGGCGATCGGCCCCGCTCAGCCTGCTGCCAGCATGGGGTACCAGCAGCCAGCCCAGGGCTCTGCTCCTGGCAGACAGCCCCATTCACCTCGCTGCTGATCTGGGGTTCCAGCTGTTCGGCCCCCTGCCAGCCGGGGTCCGGGCCTCCGACCCTGCTCAGATCGCTGCCAGCCCAGGGTACCGGCAGCCAGCCCAGAGCTCTCTGCTCCTCGCCTGGACCCAGCTTCTAAAGAAATCTTGCATGTCTCGCATCCCCAGAAACGGCATCTTGCACCTCCAGGGGGTACATGCACCCCAGATAAAGGACCACTGCAGTAAACTGATAAGATCTGCATTTTAATTTAATTTTAAATGAAGCTTCTTAAACATTTTTAAAACCTTGTTTACCTTACATACAACATTCCAAACTGGGAAATCGTTTTGGACTTGAAAAAGCAGGAAAGCTTATTTTTCTTTTTCAGATTACGAACAAACATGAAAATGAAGATGAAGACAACTGAGTTAGCTGCAGAAGCCAATATTTTAAGTTTCTCCAGTTGACCTCACAGACGCAGTCGATTTCAATTTTGTTTTTTTAAATATTTCATTTAACTCTTTTCGTTAAAAAACAATTTTAACAAAAACAAACCTGATTTTAAAAAACTTCAATGTTTTCAAGTTCATATGCTTGTTTTGTTTAAATATTATGTTTGCTGTTGAAGAAAAAAAATCCAGAATACACAACATAGTTGTTTTAGTTAAATAAAACAATTTAAATGTCTGTCTGGTGATGTTCTCCTCCTATTATAGCCTGGCAAGAAAATCCTCCAAATATTAATGATTAACCTGTTGAATTGGAGAGGGTTCACCTCCCAATGACTTCATAAATATCTGCTTCAATTACCTTTGGTAAATGAAATAACCAAATAATCATTCTTTTTCTGATATAGCTGTAAAAGTAATCTGAAAAGTTTTCAAAATAAATCACTTAAAAAATGTATAGCGTGTACCTTCTAAAAATGAAACCTACATCTATCTCTGAGTTGTGAAGAATATGTATTAAGGTTATGGCAATGAATAAGAATGCATTTTTATGTAGAAATCCATGATTAAATAGTCTTCCTGACTAGTGATTTAAATCAAACCCACTCTGGCATCCACACTGCCCACTTGGATTAACAGCTGAGGAGTTGTGCTTAGGAGAGCTTTAGCCCAGCCCCCCCTTCTGAGCCAGCCACTCAAGTAAAATATCACCACCACACTTAAGTCAAGGGTTTTTGTGAGTGGATGGAAGTCAAGTTAGGGTTAAGTTATATCTCTAGATAGCCTTTCAGTGAAGAGAAGCCCTCAGACAAAGTTGTTACTTGTTTCAAAACCAGAAGCTCAGAAATAAAGTTTGAATCTCAGGAGTTAGGAGGATAACTTATTAAAGAACAAAGGTCATTTGCAAAGAAGTCATGAAGTTTGAATACCAATATATTTTAAAAAAAAAAAAAAAGAGAGAGAGACAGACAAAGGTTACTGGCAAGAGATCAAAGTAAGAAACAAACAACTTACCAACCACTGAAGCGCCTCTTTCAGCAAAAGCCAGAGCATATGCTCTACCCAATCCTAGTTTTAAAAAACAAAAACAAAAAAAGTTTCAGAGAGTCAGTGTATTTTCTACCTATACACTTTAAACTAGTTAAAGTCATGTGGAGAAATGGCCACTTGAGCTGAAATCAGAAAAAAAATAAAAGCTTGCATATTTAAGTAAAAAATAATTCCATTGTAAAGTTGCCACAAAAGCAGTCGCATGCTGTGAAAACTGAAACAAAAGAAAGCAAATTAGCTCAGAAACTGAAGGCCAAATCCACAACTGGAAAAAACTAAGGGTATGGCTACACTTGAAACTTCCAAGCACTGCCGCGGCAGCGCTTTAAAGTGCGAGTGTGGTCGCAGCGCCAGCGCTGGGATAGAGCTCTCCCAGCGCTGCACGTACTCCACATCCTCTACGGGTGTAGCTTGCAGCGCTGGGAGCGGCACTGTTTACACTGAGGCTTTACAGCGCTGTATCTTGCAGCGCTCAGGGGGGTGTTTTTTTCACACTCCTGAGTGCGAAAGTTGCAGTGCTGTAAAGCGCCAGTGTAGCCATGGCCTAAGTATTCCCCATGCTCACTTCGCGGTACAGCACCCAGAAGAGTCATTATGGAAGCTGCTTGTTGCTAAAGCTCCAGGAGAGAGTTTTGTGCTTGTGAAGGAGGCATTTGTGACACTGGACGGGGCAGGCTACAAAATACAGGAATGTATTCTGGTTTTGCAGTGGGAGAAGATGTTTCAAGTTAATGAACTACATTCTAAGTTAATAAGACAGCCCCTAGTTTAATTTTGTTTTGTCTACTCAAAAGGAAACAT